>NW_015150688.1:365110-378164 GCF_000732505.1 Cyprinodon variegatus
GGAGTCAGGTTAGTATTTCACATCCATATATGGGACATGGTTTGACTCATGTTGATTTTAAGTGCTGTAATTAGAATCTGTTGAGTTTCTTTGGAAGTTTCTTCCATGCTCAATGTGAGGTATTACTATAGATTCAATGACACAATGCCAGCTGGATTACTGCAGATTCAAAGACACAATACAAGCCAATGTCTACTGTTGCTACATGCTCAGCCAGGAGGAATGAATCCTGCAAAATCAATAACTGGATGCAATCAGCTGGGTTTCCTTAGATGAAAAACTCTGGATGATCTGACTGAACTAAAGTGACTGAAGATTACATGTTTTGTGAAGTAGCGTTATATAATCAAACTGAAATTAATTAAATTTGGTGAAAAATACAACAAAACAGTTAATTATAGATAATAATTACCTCACAGTCCCTGTGAGGTAATTATTATCTTTGTCATGTATAATTAGCATAATAACATTCTTTTATGTGAAAGCTTTGCTTCTGTTTATTGCATGGGGGCAGATTCAGGAAATGACAGCATTACAACAGAATATAATTAGTCCGCAAATTTAAAATGAACAGGTTTTTATTTGTTTTTAAGTTTTTTTCTTAAGCTTATGTCTACATATTTTCCCTGCCAAAATCCATTTTTTGCAGCTGTGAATTTGTTAAATTTAGCTTTAGATGTAGGTGGATCATGTGAGATCTTCAATGGATCAAACAAGGGATTAGTCGAGAGGAAGAGCTGCTCACCTGACTCTCAAACCGGCGCCTCTATTTTCTGCCGCTGTGGGCGTTTCTGCCCACAGCTGATGTCTTCACATGTTGGCAAACATCTGAGTGAGATGACAGCTCAGGAAGAAAAAAAAAGAAGAGAAATAAAGGGAAATGTCTTGATGTCACTGAAACCGTTTGCATCCTGATGATGTTAAGTTCTGATCCTGATTCATCATCTTACTGATGATGAATCAGGATCAGAACTTAACATTCTGACATTCTGTTACTACAATAAATATTTCTGTTTCAAAACGAAGGATTTTTGCTGGGATTTTATGATTAAAGCAATAAAAAAATAGCTGTCATATCATCTAAGATGGTCAAGGACCTTAGAAAGGTTTAGGTATGCGCGTCAATATTGCAACGTGTTTTCAAATGAGCTTCTTTGCAAAAATGTTTGTGAATTTAAATCTCCTGTTTGTCCAGATAGATGAGAACAAGAGCCTTCAGTATAGAAATAGAGAAACAGATAATCTCAGCTAAATTAATCCAAGCAGAGAGAATCAACGGCTGCCTCCTCCAAATGCCTTCTGCTCTCAGACAGGAAATGAAGGCAGACGGGGCCGCGTTAGGCGGCTGTTTACCCAGCAGCAGGGGAAGCCATGTTCTTGGATCAGTGTCAAATTTTCGCCCAAAATGGTTTTTATCAGGGCGAGGTTTTGGGCCGACTTATCCTGGATCAGCCCCTTTCAGCTGCCAGAGAATCATCGTCAGTTCATCTGATGGACTTGAAGATGGAGCAAATGATGTATATATGCATTTATTATGGATTCTTTATGATCCAGTATTATAGGTGCCTGGTTGAAAAGAACTGCAGAGTTCATATTGTGGTGTGCATTATTTTTTTGTAGTTTGAATAAAGGTTAATGGTTTTTGTATCTATTGAATGTTGTAGCTTTCAAAGTTTCCTGCTGGTTATACTTGACAGACTCATTTTTCCTCTTAATATCAGCCTAATCCTAAATGTACCGGATTACCCAGGGCAGGATTTTAACAAAAACCTTAGCATTAAAACATTGAAAAATTGCATTTTTAGTTTATCTTTGATACAAACAAAAAATCCTTACCACACTGTACCGTGGCTGATGTGCGTGTCCATGTTGACTTTTATGGTTTGTGATCCTTGTGGCGCATGCACTGCTTTCAATGTGAACCTCTCAAATACAGCAAAGATGTTTGGTCTATGAGGTCACCATGTGATGGGAATTTAAAGCCAGCTTCATACATTTACCTCACGTGTCCAAGGCAGAAAGTTGCATTACATTAGTCTAGTTTTATTTAGAAATTTACCAGAAACATTTTACTCTCACAGTCTCTGACTTCCAATCCGACTCATTGTTTTTTTTTATAAATGTTTGCTACCTCATCCATTACAACTAGGCTGGACCTGTATATCCGATGGACAAAAGAGGGGGGTCTCTATCTTGCTAAAGGGCAACAGAATCGGTAGGAAATACCACACTGACTCAGGTCTTCTATTTGTGATGGACCTGAGGAGGAAGAAGTCTGTGTGATCAGTCACAAAAAGTCCAACACAGTCCTTTGCTTGACATAAAAGTGATGCTTATATATTTGAAAATATGTGAAAAATTCGTCCTTGTGAGCTGATCCACCATCATTGTTTTAAAAAGAATGGTAGGAGGGCTAATTTGGTACAAATTTAAACATCTTTTATTTTTACCCTGAGATACGTAGCAGAGTCACCTGTTGTGAATCTGGATATATTTGCTTGATGACATAAGAACAACTGAATGTATGTAGGCATCAGGGCATGGTGAAGATAAGCTGCAGAGATTCAAACTACAGAGCAGAATGGGGTGGGAGGGGGACCTAATCGATTTTAAACGTGGTGAAGTTGTCTTTTTTTTGGGAATCGGATGATCTGAAGGGATTTTTTTTGGACAAGTGTCTCTTATATTTGGAGGATAGAATGAAAATGGCAACCTACCCTTTGAGAAAAAGTTAATCAAAATGTATTTTTGATGAAACAGGAAAAAAAGAGCAGCGTAATTCAGTGATGGAAAACCAACAGTAGCTCAAATAACCAGCCATTACAAACAAATTGGCTGTAATAATCTTAGAGCACATAGAAATGTCAACCCTTTAGGGTGACAGATGCAGGGGCAGAAAACTACAAAGTGTTCCAATACTTCCAATTAGGACCTGGGAGCTGAGGCTACACTTCATACAGGATCAGAAAGGTTTGCAGGAATCTATCTTGGTCTGTCTAAACGGTTCAGACAGCTTCTGCTGCCTCTGGTGTATCAGTATGGGGGATAGTTTCTTGACCTAGTTAGCGCCTTTTATCTCCAACTGAGCAATGTTTCAACCCCACAGCTTCTTATGACAAAACCATTGTCTGATGGTTACTTCCCACCGGTAAAGATTTTCTTTCACAAAGCTAAGACCATCTCACACCAGTTTTGGAATAGCAGAGTTCATGGATCTCCATTGGGCTCACAGCCTCAGATTTCAGTCCAATGTGACACACTTAAAAAAATCATAGAAAAACAGATTCACAGCATAGAGGGGTCAAATCTGCAGCAACTGCATGATCCTAAAGCAACATTTTTGAGAGGTTGTTGAATCTAAACAGAGGGAGGAAGTTCTGAAGGTAGATTTGAGTCCTGTCTAGCACAAGCAAGGCACACCTCATAAAGAGGCTTAGCAGGCAAATGGTAAAATGAGCTCAGTCGTTTGTGGCTAGCTTTGAATAAACCTTTTTTCTGGTATAACACTCTAAGATAAGCTTAACTGTGTATGAAGAGCACAAAAAGGAAAGTGGATATTTTCTGTTGGCTGTAGAAGAAAGAGACACCAACACTTAAGAGGACATTATTGATTAGACATGTCATGTCAAATACAAAGTGAAAGTAAAGTTGTTGTTTTTTTTATTTGACAGGGACAGTGTACATTAATAATGTTATTGCTAACTATAAATCTTAAATCCCTTTTTTTTTTTGAGAAAAAGATTGTCTTTCTTTAGAAGATGCAGAATTCAGTAAACATTTGCACCAATAAAAAATGATCTAAAAATAAGTAAAAATTTCTAAAATTAAGTATGTTTACCCTTAATTTGAGTAGGTAGATCAGATAGTTGACCAATGGAATGAGTATTTTTACTCTTAAAATAAGCTAATTAGATGACATGCAGCTAAAATAAGAGAAACCAATTGTATTTTCTTATTTTAAATGTAAATTATCTTGTTCAATTGGCAAAAAGTCTCTTTTACACTGCAAACACAATCTAGAAATAAGTTAAAATGTCTTAAATTAAGTGTATTTACCCTTAATTTGAGTAGGTAAATCAGATAATCTGCCAATTGAATGGGCATTTATACTCTTAAAATAAGATAGTTAGATAATATGCACTTGAAATAAGACAATGCAATTGTTTTGTCTTCGTTTCATTGGCAAAGCGTCTCACTTACCTCAATTCAAGAACAAATGCACTTGTCATTATTAAAATGACATAATATGATAGTACCATTCCAAGTTAACAGGTAAACCAAAGTCAGATTGCTTTGCTTATCAAGGATATCGTCAGAATAGTGAGATGGAGCCAAACTGAATGTACATAAGTTTTAGAAGATTTTATTTTTGAGTTCAGCCCAAGTTCAAAGCTGAAAACTGCCACCAGTCACAAAGGCTATGTTCACACCGCAGCCTGAAGTGACCCAAATCAGATTTTTTGGTCCATATGCGACCTGGATCTGATCTCTTCATGACTGTCTGAACAACACAGATCCGATTTTTTCCAATGCAACCCGGGCAGCTTGGCTATGTGGTCCTGAATTCGATACAAATCTGATCTTTTCAAATGCGATCTGTGTTTGAACAGCCAAGCCGCATTCATCTGACCTGAACGCCATCAATACCCGCCAAAGGTCACTCTTCTGCTTCTTGCTATGCAGAAGTGCAAGAAAAACAATAACAATGTTATATGATGAAGCAAAGAGCAGTATTTATGGAAAGATTGCGCTTTTAAGGTTGGAAAAGATCGCTAGATGTTCTCCATCACAAACATCCATGTTTACTCCCGTTAACACAGAGCATGCTTGCTTGAAATATCATTGCGTCCTCTTCTGCGCACGTGGGACACTTAGGTTGTATGAAAGCAGTTCACACAGGAGATCACATACAAGTCGCATATATTTGGAAATGTGAACTGCAACGCAAAAAAACAAAATCTGATTTAAAAAATAAATCGGATTTGAGCATCAAGGCCTGCAGTGTGAACGTAGCTAGTTTACATTTTCACTCAGTGAGGAAAGTATTATCAGCTGGACTTATTGGGGGGAACAGAAGGGGTTGGGGTTTCTTCTCCCACCTGCTGCTCGTTATGCAGTGTCAGTCCGATGGTGCAATGCTGGTGGGAGATCAGGGTTATGTTTATTTGACTGATCTCCATAATGACATAACTGACAGCAAGCAGCAGCAGGTAGCAAGCAGCAAATCACAGTCAGCTGTGTGCATTTGATTGACATGCACATGTTTACACAAGAAAAGGCTTTGATGGATGAAAACTGTTTTAGATTTATGTAATTGTGCAGAAAAAATATTATGAAGCAAAGTGATGTTAAAACATGCAGTTCTATAGGTAATAATTAGAAATATTTTAATTAAAAGCAACTATTCATAATTTCTGCTGGTATAAATAAAAGGGCAGAAAATTCCTCTGTTAATCTGCCTCCTCTTAACTATGTGTGACGCTTCCACCACTGTTTTGGTCGATATTGTTCACCATCTTAGCAGCTATTTATAAAGGGTGGCACAGAGCCCGGAGCTCTGAAGTGTCTTATAAATGTTGCCACAATACTTCTCTGACTTAAGCTGGCTGATTGCTAAGCTAACATTTTAATTTCCATACAGGGGATATTTTCCTGCACCTTAAATAGGATTCTACTGTAAGCACAAATTGGAAAGAAATGTCATGATAACGAGCAAGTGCAGTGATTTGGCTGAGAATGGGTTTACTATTCCTGGTTCTGTGCCGTTATGTTCAGAAAAGCAAAGGTTGGCTAATGCGCAATAGCTGCAGGCTAAAAAGATTCATGGAAGGATTTCACTTTCACTAGCACACAATGTACCAGCATGATCCACTGCTTGATTCAATGTTGATTATGCTGCTATTTCCTCGTATTTTAACACTCTCACTACATTATTTTAGGAATTAGTGTAAAATTCAAGCCTGTTCTTGTACTTTGGTTAAATAACATCACTTATGCATGTGTAAATCTTTTTATGTTGCATTAAACAGCAGAAATGTCTGACCAGCTGAACAATTTATGGATCTTTAAGTCTGAAGCAATATTAGATTTTTTTTTTAAGTGTCAAAATGAAAAAAGAAAAAAGATTTTTCCACCACTTTGAGAAGTATTTGTCATTTCGCCTTGGGAAGTTTCTCTGACTCAACACTGACACATGGTGGAGAAACTGTGTCATTGCAACTATTGATCTGTTAAAGAAAAACTAAGTTAAATGCAATAAATAGATAAATAAATGCAATGATAAGACATTTGACACAAATATAAATGGGCAACCTTCAACAACAATAACTGAAAGAAAAACAACCTTATTTCTTCTTCACCGCTATTATAAAATAAATTGGAACATAATGTTCATGACCTATGGGCTAATCCCCTTTATGGACATTTCTCACTCAGGATGAAGCTGGGAAGACAGAATGTGCAGCTGTGGTTTATGTTGCTTCAAAACAGCTCAATGCCCTGAGGGTTTGTTATAGCAGGAAATATGGATGTCTTATGTCTGCTTATTTTCTATAATAAATAAAAAACAACGTAGCAGCCTCAATTGCAATTGTAACACAGATGTAAACAAATCTTCATAATATAATTAATGTATTTTTTTTGTTTTAAAATAAATAAAAAATTGGCTCACTTGTGAAATTAGATTTACCAATTAAGTTGTCCCTGGGGAAAATTAATCTCATTTTTAAAAATAAAATAAAAAAAACAGACGCTTAGTTATTTCCAACTATAATCATTTATATAAATAAATGTAGGTGTAGCATTTTAATAATTTCTACTGTTTTAATTAAATATGTCATTAAAATTGCATTTTTCTCACTAATCCTTTATAATGGGAAAGAAAGGAAAACCTATGATACAAGTAAGGTGTATGTCTGTTGACTGTGACAACAAAATAACTATGGCTTATACGCATAGTCAGAGCAATAAATAGAGGCAATTTTTTTAGTTTTTTCCTTGCTGTTTAAACTGTACGTTTATTGTATAAAAATACAGAAACTCCCTGTTCTACTAAAAGATAATGAATATTTAAAAAAAGGACTATTGTCTATTGCTAGGTAGGGTTTAAAGACCATAGAGCCTCTTAGGGTTCTAACATCACAAACTTTGATGGACACTCTGATCTGAAGAGTTGATGACAACATTGATCCCCAAAATATGGCAAAACCAACACAGAAACGGTTCATTTGGGACGGATATCCGCCATCTTCCTCTGTAATCTCAGTCCCTTCCTTCCCTCCATCATCTTCATCCTGTTTGCCTGCAGCTCTGCTGCTGCTCTCTGACATGTGGAAGCAGCACGCCGGGAGCAGATGGACTGTAATCTGCAGTTTAAACTAAAACACGATGATAATAATGATGATAATGAGTGGACGACCAAACTGGTAATGAAGCTGCTGGATCTGTGTTTATTGCATCCTGATGGCGTGTAAAGCTGATTACACTTCAGTGGGGAAAAAAAAAAGATTGTTCATTCAAGCTGAAAGTGTGAGCACTAAAACATTAAGGGCATAAAGGAAGATGAGGCACTTTAAATTATATATTCATGTGTGATAATATGTTTGCATTGAATTTATATTTTATTGTTTTTTTGTCCAAACTGTAAAGTCATTTAACTTACTTAAAACATTTAGATAAACTATTTGACACAAGTCCTTCTCTAAATAAATCACAGTTAACCTAATTTTTTCAATAAATGTTTGATATTGAAAGAAATGTTTGATACTAAAGGGAAAAAAAATTATATACACTTAAACACAGACATTTCTGTATCTAATAATACCTTAAAACATACGGAAAAAAAAGGTTAAAAAAAATTGAACAAATTTTTGTTTCTGTAGGAGGGCAGTCAGTGCCCCAGGACCCCTCACCTACTTCAACCTGTCCTCCGGGACCACCTGGACCTCCGGCTGGCGCTAACGGCAACAGCGACATCATGGTGAACTTTGACCCCGATCCGGCAGACCTGGCGCTGTCCAGCGTCCCGGGCCAAGAGGCTTTTGACCCACGGCGGCATCGCTTCTCAGACGACGAGCTGAAGCCTCAGCCGATGATCAAAAAGGCTCGAAAAATGCTGGTCCCCGATGAACAGAAGGTACTACATCTCCCACAATCCATTTCTGTTCAGCATGGAGACATCTTTTCAGGGTTCTTTTCTATAATTAAAATAATAATAATAATAATAATAATAAATTAGAAAATGTTGTAAAATCATCAGCATATTATTCCAATAAATATAGATCAGAATCCAGAACAAAGACAGATTTACATATAGTATCTGTTACACCATGAAGGATGATGTTGCACTATGACAGAAAGTAAATACAAAGAAAATGTTTCATAAACATTAAGGAGGTGCACATATGAGGAAAAAAGGCCCAAAAAAGCAGGAGGAGGGAAGATTTTGTTAAGGAAAATAATCCCAAGTATAATTGAGTCAAAGAACAGCATTCCTGTCTGATAGAGAAAATAGGAAGAACCATCAGAAATGGAGTCTAAATCCCTTCAAATCTGATTCTGAATAGAAAAAACATCAATAGTTAGATGATATATTTACATACAATATATTTTAATAAAATAACACTTCATTTTGTTTCAAAGATCAGTTACTGACCCTTGTTTAAAATCTACTGTATGATAAAACCCACCAGACTCCTTCTCTGCAGCAGCAGCAATAATTCATTCAGTATCCACTTAAAATGAGGCTGCAGCAGCTCTGCTTCATCCTAAATCCTAAACTTCATCATCACAAAGGCCACCGCTCTTTGACAGCCTCTATGCCGAAGTGAGAAGAAATAAAAACCTGAAGAACTGTGACGCCCAACTGGTGTTGATGCCTTCTGACAAGAGCTCTAAAATATTTTGTCCTCAGCTCGTTGCACAATAGGCAAAGCTGTGATCAATCGTTCATGCTTTCACAGTTCAGCGCAGAGCAGCTGGATCTCCTGAAGCGTTTATAATTTATGGAGAGATGAAGGTGCTCACCTCGCCATGTTTAGTCGCAGCTAGTTTCATCAATCATCTGTGTGCAGCTATAAAACAGAATATAAAAACAAGGTCTGTGGTCAAAGTTAAAGGTTAGATTCAGATCAGTGCAGCAGCTTCTCAGAACTTGAGCTTGAATGTGATCAGCACTGGCAAAAGAAAAAGGACGCAGAATCGGCAGCAAACCACGTCTTTATGCTAACAGATTTATTATTTTTTTATTAAAAAATATTAAAATATATATATATAAAAAAAATCTAAGGTCAAAGATTGCTGGGACCTTTTAAAAAGTTGCCAAAAGTGCAAATGTTTATTTGTTTTTCCTCTTTTTTTGTTTTTGTTTTTTTACTGTATCTGTGTACTGATGATAACCATATGTAGATCTGTTTTTAAAAGAAACAGTAACTCATTCGGACCCACAGTGCTCGTCTCAATCGTAAATCTTGTAGATAGAAATCTCCGGTTTTACTTTCTGTTTGACCTGCAGCTCTCCAATCCCTTAAATTATTGCTCAGCTTAATAATCTCCATCTTAGATCTTCAGTAGCGGTCACATGTTTTTTCATGTGACCTTCAAACTAAAGTTTTTCTGCAGAGCGTTTATTGGTTCAACAGAGCGGCTCAGCGGGTTTACTTTATTCAGCTGGGTTGGGAAATAGCTACGATCCATAATTCAAACCATGGATTCCCATTTTGATTTGCGTATCTCAGATGTCCGTTCTTCTCTGAGACTATTTTGAATTATTGTTTTTTATACTGATGATGTTATTACCGTGGAAACGTGATACAGACGGAGTCAGCTATATGGCCAATACATTAGAAAAGGCAAGATAAATAAGCTCAAGTGATAGTGATGAATTTAGTAAGTATGAAGATACGTGTTGTGAGTAGAGGTGAAACGATTACGCTCCATCCAGAACTCCTCAAGTGGAATTGTTTTAGTTTCACCTGGTTTAATTTCTTTAAGGAACATTTTGCTATCCAATTATTATTCAAAAGATGATTCGATTTGCAAAAGATATAGTAAAATAATCATTGGTTGCTACCCTAGTTGTGATAACTTAATGTTTCCTTTTCTGTCTCTCTTATCTGTGTCTCTTCATTCTATGATCTTAAAGTGTAACTCACCCCAATGTAAAAACAGCCCTTATATGTCCCCAAAAGTGGTCAGTACCGAGAAACCCAGCTAACTAGCCTAGCCTTGCTTAGTGCAGTTGAGTAAAGCTGTCAGTTAACCCCGGATCTTTAGATGTGCATCATCGCCAAAGTGTAAATGGCTGTATGGAGTCCATTATCAGCCTTATCAGTCTGAGCAGCTAACTTAGCTATGCCTGAGTTTGGTGCGGTAACAGAGAACAGGATGACCTGCTACTCTACTGTTTGAGTGAGATGCTTTCATATCCAAATAGATGGCTATGCTGATGAAAGCATGTAGAGTTTGAACCAATAAGTAGCCACTGTCAACTCCAAAAGGGCAGTGCTAAGATGGTTTTAATATTCCTATATCATGTTTTTTAAGCCTGCTAAAGTCAACTTCCTTTGAAGAAAGAAGGGCATTATAAAGTAGTTAAACCTAAAACGGCTGATTTTGGATGATACAGGACCTAAGTTATCTTGCAAACAAAGATGAATTGATGCACGGTTTGTGAATTTACAAACTCCAGGAAATACAGCTTGTCAGAAGCCAAAAGATGCATTAGCCTCCAATACGGAAATGTTTCGAACCAATGAATTGCAGTGATTATTCCAGTGTATGATGTTCACTGGAAAAGCCAGGTTAAAGCAAAATAAACGTGGCTGAGGCATTGGATGTACTTTTTAGCTGTTAGCTGGCAATGTTGAGCATACGTAACACCTGCTCAACATGATGATTTACCCAATCAGCTTTAAGAATTGTTCTGAATGTCCCTCTCTTTTGTGAAAACTTTCCACAGGAGCCTTTCCTGATGGAAACTGAGTAGAATTAAAATTGGACAACATAGATCAGTTTGGCTTATGCCAGGGTAGGCCCTTAGGACAAATGTTGCAAAACTAAACGTGGTCACAAATGCAGAGTAACATTGGAATAGCACCCAATAGATTCAGTTTGTACAATTTATCGACAAAAAAAAATTGGGGTAAGTTATACTTGAAGAGTTTTCTGCAAAGTGTTTTGTGTATAGTCAGAAAGCAAAATTCGAAACACCTGGTAACTAACTAGCCAAGAATTACTGCACTCTTTGCCATATTGAACACTGATATTACGATAATGTTATGTTTGTAATACACTGTGAAGCCCTACAATAACTTGTTTTGATCTCGTTGTAAATATTGAGCTGTGGCTGCCTTTTTTCCTTTCCTGTCACCTTTTTACTCATCACATAACTGACCCTTGTCATCCCGCTCTCTCCCCTTTTTCTTGTCTCTCCTCCCTTCACCTTTTCCCCTCCACACGCCCCAACATACCACACCGGCGCCGCCCACAGGACGAGAAGTACTGGAGCCGGCGTTTAAAAAACAACGAGGCGGCCAAACGCTCGAGGGATGCCCGACGGCTGAAGGAGAACCAGATCTCGGTGCGCGCCGCCTTCCTGGAGCGAGAGAACGCCGCCCTTCGTCAGGAGGTCGCCGACATGAGGAAGGAGCTAGGCCGCTGCAGGAACATCATCAACAAGTACGAGAGCAGGCATGGAGACTTGTGAGGCGAAGGAGGCGGGCGGAAGAGAGGATCGGGAATGGAAGAGGAGATGAGAGAAGGGTACTACCCGACAACAAGCAGCACTTTATTTGAAGTGGCGAGGGGGCAAAGCTGGAGTAGATTTGCAGGAAGCGCTGGGTGACGCCGAGCGCAAACACCACTAGTTTGGTCGAGTGTGTTTTAGTGCAGGATTCCATGACAGAAAGCACAGCGATGCCACACCCCCAAGCCTGACTCTTCGTATTTGCTGTTTCACTGAATCCTCACTCTGTACTGTAAGGTCACATTGCAGCACTTCAACAGCAGCCGTCCTACTTCATGCTGTGCTTGCGCCCGGTGTTGCTCTGCGTTTTTTTGCAGGTAGAGCTTTCTGACCTGTTGCTCTGGCCAGTTCAAACAGGGTGTTGAGTTCACAGTATGCCAGTGAAATTTCACTTTTTAAGCTCAAGGCATGGACAAAAGCCAGGAGAGAACAGATGAGTTATTGTTTAGGGTTTTTTTCTATAACTAGTACAAAAATCTTATATTTTTGAACTGGGCAGGAAGGCAAGACAAGTCCAGCAAAAACTTTTGAGAGGGAGGAAGGTAAACATGCAGGGTTATCGCCCAGAACGCAAAGAGATTTTGACAAATGATTACTGTATATTTTTCTATTAGCAGAGATATCACGGAGGGGGATTTTAGAGACAATCTTTTGTACATTTTATATATGGGGAAGGGGTGGGAATATCAGCTGGACAGTCACGGGGCCACATATAACTCTTTTCCTCTAAGCTGATTATTGCTAGAAAACAAAAGATCTATTTTCGATGTTACGGAGCTGGTCAGTCAGAGGCGGAGGTGTAACAGAGAATGTATCAAGGTTGAATCAGGTATTTCACACAGACAAGGCGAGGTAACTCAGTGAAGATTGTTTAGTTTTTTTGTTTTTTTTTCCTGTGTGACGAAAGGAGATGGCGGCTTGACCAGAGGAAGAGACAAAAACTGTATAGCTTAAGAATTTTTAGTGTTTGTTTTTCCTTGTGAGCTCGTTTTGAATTTTCTTCTTCTACTTGATTCCGTGTCTGACTTTTAATAATCTTTAATTTTCGAAGGTGAAGCAGAAAAAGAAAAGAAAACAAAAAAAAACAGGAAGCAATTAGCCATCCTAACAGCTGGATGTGAGCAGATGTTTGAGAGTACAGAAAACAACGTTTCGCTGGCAGGTTAATTAGAAGAGGAACTGCTCACGTGTACTTTCTATTTACTCCTCAGTCTTGTCCAGGAAGTGGGCTAAATGGTTTAGGGGGGTGAGTGATAATGTCAGCATGCAGACACACACACACACACACACACACACACACACACACACACA
>NW_015150688.1:379026-400949 GCF_000732505.1 Cyprinodon variegatus
TATATATATATATATATATATATATATAAATCTCAGGTTGTTTGACATTGGTGTGTAGAACCTTCTGTTTCTTCTGTTGGCACTAAAGTTATTAAGACATAACCCAGAAAGACTGACTTGAGCAGTTCTGTTGGTGTGAGGTATAACAGTGCCTTTCTAGAAAGCCGGATTTTGTCAACTGCCAAGAGTTAAAATGTCTAAAGGGAAATAATTTTAGGTTAAATGAAAAATAGAGTTGTTTTTCCTTATGGAAGACTTTGTAACTGTGTTTATAGTCTTGCTTAGCATTTCAACATCCTAAAGAAGTCATAAGCTGTTATTTTACATGTAAAATTCTTCTAAACATGTCTTTAAATTCATTTTTAAACAATTTTCTTGGAGAGAAAAATTAAATAGAGCTAATTCTGACTTTTTTTTCATACCCCTTTTCTTTTGCAAGGGTTACACTCGAGAATTTAACTGATGTGTATGTGCATTCATGGTGATGTAGCATTAGCAACATTAGCAGTTAGCCATGCCTCATTAACTATGGTTCTCTGGTTTCTTACATAATATGTAAAAAGTTTCAGAAGCAGCAACTCTTAGTGCATGCCTGTTTTGAGTCCTGAATGTTAGAAACATTAAAGAAAGGCAGACTAAGCACTCAGCTATGTTTGGACAAATGTTGAGCGTGAAAATGAGATTTCTCTAGGGTAGCCAGAATAATACTTCTAGACAAAATGAGAAAGTTGAAAACACAGATTTTGTATTCATTTTCAAAGCTTATTTGGTGTTCAAGAGTATCATTAATTTCCAATAGTTGTTACAGTCTGTTGGTCATTTAGTTATATTAATGGGCTAAATCATGAGATGTCTGCAGGTGTTTATGTCATTGTTGCACCAATACTGCACTAAAATGATGGTATCGGTATCGGCGAGTACCAACAAATAGGAGACAGATACCATTTTGAGAGCCAAAGGTTTATTCAACTATTGTCACCCATTCCAGGTAGGCAATAAAAATTTCTACTGGATTCACTTTGTATTACGTTTTTTTTCCTTTTTCCAAACAGATGGTATCGGTATCGGCCAATACTGCACAGCCAGGTATCGGGTATCAGTATCGGGGCCAAAAAATGCCATTGGCGCAACACTTGTTTATATATAGAGCGTGGCTCTTAAAGTTAAGTTATTTGTTTGCAAAAATCAGTTTAATGTTAGCACCCATCCACTGATTACATAAATCAAGAAGAACCAAAATCAGACTTTGATGGATTTCCTGGTTTAATGAAAGAGCCCATGCAGACAAATCAAGTCAACGCTACATTTCTGGGTTTAACAGAGACTTATAATTATGGAACAGCAGTACAGTCTTCAATAGAGTAGGGAAAGGGGTTCAATATTTTCATATATATTCACAGTTAATTAAAAAATAATCTGTTTATAAAGCAATCAAGATCTTTAAGAATTTCCTTTTATTGATGCTGATGTTATTGCCACAATCAAAGTGTTTACGTCTGTGGCATTATCTACTATTTTATGTAAATACTATAATAATTCTAAAATAATTTACTCAAATAAAAGCATAGTAAATATGGTGGCATTTTACTGAAGCAGGAGTAGAAATACTGATAAAAAATCAAATAACATGAACAAAGAAAAACATTGACACTTTATTTAGTAAACACTGATATATTTTTGGAATAAAAAGACTCCAGACTTTATTTAAATGTGCCGCCAATTCAAAGCTTGACAGGCATGTTGTTACAGTTTGTGGCTGTGTTTACAGTAACCAAGGAGGGGTGTTTTCAATCATTCTAGAACTGTCAGGGTTTTATTAAAGGATACCAAAAGTACCTTTTTTACCTGCTATATAGTCACAGATGAATTGCTATTGTATTACTTTTAAATAGTTTCATGCAGCCTGTTTTCTGTAGATGTTGTGTTTCGATTTTGGCACATCCCCCTTTTGATTCCCAGCAGCAGCTTTCTTTTGATCCGCAGTGATTTTGTGTAAGCATTTATTTTGTCCTCTTTTGAAGGTAACACTTCTAGTCTGACACAAACTTTTGACTATAAATCGCTGTAAATGAAATCTCGGAGCTCCTTCCAAGTGCATACGGAGGTTTGTGTTCTTTTTTTGAGATATCTGGGATTTATGATTTTCCTCATACACCTTTCAGAAACCTTTTGACAGTGCTATTTTTCTATGTAATTGTGTTGTTGAGCGTGTTGCAATTTTCTCTGGCGGGTGTTTGAGGCCCATTCTTCACATGGAGGCAGCAACGATTTGCTGCTGTCGACAATGCGGGTCATAATGACAACAATGATGATAACAATAATGGACACAGCCTTGACATTTCTTGTTTCAACTTTGTGGATTCTCAGCCAACTTCTCCCTGTCGTGATTGACTGTTATGAACTACAAGCGCAACTCCAGCCGGACTCCTCACCTGTTTTGTGCGCAGTCCACAGCGTTGATGGCATATGTTGGTATTTTTTTCCTCCCTCCAGACACAAATAAAGGCTAATCCTTATACACTGACAACGCTCTCAAGTGTCTTACTGCTCCAAGAGTATGTTTAAGGTTTGCAACAAAAGCCCTTGGATTACTGTAGACCAAGATGTGTAAAGTATGTGAATCAGGAAGTTCTTTATTGGCCAAAAAAAATCAGAGCAAAATGAATGAATAGCAAATACAAAGTGAAATAAGACTAGTTAAGAAACACAATTACTGACATTACCATCATAATTACCACCATTGTCTTCCTATTTTCAATATTTATTACACAATCATTTGTATCCAAACGCCATTCTGTAGGGAGGGACACCTGCAAAAGTAACAGGTTCAAGCTTGGTGTTGTTTAAAGCTTTCATTTTAAAGTTTGCCTGAGCTGGAAAACTATACAGTTAATTTATGACAGAATTCATTATCTCATAATTTGTTGTTATTCTCTGGTCCTTCCCAAATCCATGATTCTGCAAAAGAAAACACATTGATCTGCTAAAGGTAACCTGTTGTGTTACTAGAGAGTTTTCTCAGAATGTTTTCTTTTCTTCCTTTTTTTGCATAACGTATTTTTTGAAAGTTCGGTATTGTTTAGTTTGTGAATAAAAGTTGAAATGTACAGCAGCAAATCTAGTATTTTGATGATGCTCAAGAGGGCAAACTGGCCTTAGGGACTTCTATCTAGGGGGCGTTATGAACCAAAGTTTTTTGTTGTTAAAAAAGTGGGTTTTATGGCTTTCCTAAGTCATTCTTTTTACTATTAGTACAAAAGTTACTTTAGAACAATAAAGCTAGAATAAAGCTATATCAATATAGGAGTAAAGCCTTATTTTAAGAAAAAATGCGTTATAAAGAGAAGAAATTTGCAACAGAGTTATTTTAAAGTCAGTCAGTTCTGTAATCTCACAATATTACATCTGTAATTTGGTAAATCCGCATCCTTTTCTTTTGTTCACATTTGACCCAAAGCTTCCCTGTCACACCACTAAAACTTCATCTTCCACTTCTGCTATGGAGCCTTTCCTGTTTTATTTGTTCTCAGCCAAATCAGAAGCTGGTGCTGCTCCTTTTGGCTCCCCCCTGTCAATTAAAGATGCAATTGAAGAGACTAATTCAAACAAAGTTCTCAGTGACTAAAGACCTTTTACCCTGAAATCCCACATCATTAAGCTCCTAAGAGAGACTTCTCTTGGTTCACCTCAGCAAGTAAACAAGCAGAGTTGGAGTCTAAGATGCCATAATACACCTGTTTCTACAAATCAATGTCATTTAGATTAGGCAGACTTCACAGTGAGGATTTCTCCAGTGCATTTAACACAATTCAACGTGATTCACTTTGTGAGAAACTCTAGCAGACTCAGGTGGAGACATCAACAATCGCCTGGATCAAAGACTACTGAAAAACAGACCACAGTTTGTTAAACTGAAGAGTCAGCAGTCTAATCAAGTAGTCAGCAGCACAGGAGCACCACAGGGGACGATACTGTCTCCATTCCTTTTTACTCTGCACACGTCTGACTTCCAGAATCAGACAGAGTCCTGTTATCTGCAAAAGTACTCAGATGACTCAGCAGTCATTGGGTGTATGTGGTGATCAGCTTTGTGGCATAGTGTGGAAACAATCATCTGAACCTTATTGTCAACTAAACATGGGGGATGATTGTAGATTTTAGAAGAAACAGGAATAAGTTGAATCCTATTAACATGATGAGAGAAGAAGTGGAGGCTCTTGAGGAGTATAAATACCTCGGTGTTTACCTGGAAAGCAGATAACTGGAGACACAACTTTGAAGCCATCAAAATATGAAGATAAACCCCACTAGTGAGTATTTCCTTTCTCTTTTCTAAGTGAGATGCTGTTCACCAGTTGCTGTTTCAGTGATTCAGTCGATGTCTAGACTTCCGTCTGACTGAGATGCTGAGGTACTGTAGGACATTAGAAACTGAAGGAATGAATGTTTGCAAACTTCACAGAATTTAAGCAACATGTTAACAGAGACAACATGTCTTAGCATCAAATTGGAAAACCCATAAAGTCATGAGGAAAATGACTACTGCAACTTATACCTGCCAAATGTGTTTGAAGGTGCTTTTAAATCTAGGGGGTACTTACTTTTCCACAAATAGTTTTTCTGTTTTTACTTAAGTTTAAATTAATAATGACAGTTTGGATATGACTGTATGAAAAATGCAGAACCTAATGAACAGCACATTATTTTTTTCCATGTCCTAATTTGTAAAACCACAGAACAAAGTCAGACATCATTCTTTTGCAACTATTTTACTTATATATACGCACATAAACGTGGTGAGAGCATCATGTAAAGCAAGCCTGGTGGTTTGATTATTTTCACGTTTTAGATGTGTATCTATTTTAACACACCTGAGTGTTAGAAGGAGGCAGAGATGCATCTCAAAGATGAGGGACACCAGACCTCCAGGACCAGCCCTTAGAGACTCCTGCTGTAAAGGCTGTTAATCAATTTCAGATATTTTTCCTTACATCTTTGGGCCTGGGCTGGATGGTGACGCAGTTTGTATTATTGTTGTATTGCAGGAAGAAGGTCCTATGTTTGATGCTTGGTCTTGGGTCTTCCTGCATGGAGTTTGCATGTTGGATGGATACTCTGGCTTCCTCCTACAGTCCAGTTCCTGCATGTATCCTGCAACTTCTAGATGTGCCTTTGGTTCAACACACCTGAATAAAGTAATTAGACAATTGAGAGGACTGGAGGAACTGACTGTATACTGAAGGGGTAAAGCTTTTTAAATGTAATTTTTTTTTTTCAAATTAAGATACAGAATAATGAATAAAATGTTTTAGATGCTATTTATCAGCTGACCATTAGGAGGCACTGAGACGCCTCCGAATTCCTTCTCTTCACAAAGATCAGACCTGCAGAGGCTGCATTCGTTCGATTTGTTTCATCATCTCGGTGCTGCTCTGTCTGCAGCTAGATATTTGCTTTTTTTTCACTCAACATGTGTGTCTCTGTGCGGATGCATGTCCTTATGTGTGTTGCCATGGCTACTGCCACATATTGTGGTTCTGAGTGAAACCTCTCCACTTCAATTATGTAATGTACCCCAGCCCAATGTATTTGTTGTTTGTGTGAGTGTGTGTGTGTGTGTGGGAGAAAGGATAGCGTCGCCACCTGTCTGTGGTGGGTTGTGTCAGCTGTTGAGCGATGTTGGTTTCACCGGCTCCCCCTCAGCATGTCACCTCCACCATCTGCCCAAACTGTTATCAACATTCAGAGCCAAATCCATTAAATCATTCTCCTTTGTGCCTGTGTTGGGTTTAACCTTAACTTTCCAGGAGTAACTGGGGGCTTTTTGCTCTGCAGGGACTGGGCTCAGTGGGCAGAAACTTTCAACACCATTTACACTTTTTTTAACCTCACATACATTTTATGTATTTTTCACTCAGTTAAAGTAAAATAAAAAGTATGTGTTGTTTTTAACTTCTTTTGTTTCAATATAGAATATATTTTAAGTAAATATCTAAATGTCTTTTTATTGTTTTTCTGGCTTTTTTTTTTACTTGCTTGAACCTAGTTACCCAACATTACAGAAGATACTTTTCTTTTGCATATAAATCGACTCAAAGTTTATTTCCGTACAGAAAATCATGTAAACACAAAATTAAAGGGATTTGCTAGAACTATGAGCTAAAAAAAACTTAATGCAGATCAGAAGAATAAGAAAGAATGATGCAGCTGTCCAAGTCTTAGGTCCCTGCTTGGCTTTCTCTACTTCTTAGAAGCTCGGCTTTGTGACTGGAGATTAATTCTTAGTTTTTTTAAAGAAAAATGCTACAGATCATCCTGGCATCATCTGCTCTAAAAGGTGAACCGAACTAAGGGGGAAAACTGCCAGTGGCCAGTTTCCTGAAAAAAGAAAGAGAATTCTTAAAGAATTTTAATTTTGAATAAAATGAAGCATTAATAATAATAATAATGAATTTTATTTATCATGCACTTTACATTTGATTTCAAATCTCAAAGTGCTACAAAACAAGTTTAAAAGACCATTACATTAAAAACAGAGTAAAAAGACAGTCATTAAAATCAATAGATTAAAAGGCATAAGCCTAATTATACATTTTATAATCACACATATTTCATTTCCACAGAATGAAAGCCTTGAAAATGACTAAAGGTATGGACAGCGGGGGGCAGCAGATTACCAGGAAGCTGTAACTGTCAGAGTGCACAGTCCAACTGGAAAACAATGACACACATTCACAGGAGATAGATAAAAAGGTTCCACCTTTCTTTCCAAATGTTATTTATGGCCAAACACTTTATTTTTAGTTCCAGTAGGCTAAACAATGTAGCTTATTCTTATTGAGAAGCATTTAAATAAAATATTCCGTATCTTGCTAATCTTCAAATATTTGAATATTTCCTATATTTGTAAAGACAGCACAGTTTACTGTTCCCATTGTTTCTTTAGTTATCTTATCAAAAACTGAGTTTAAGTCCAAAATCTGAAAAACTAGGCAGTGAATCTCTAGAAAACGACGACCTAAAATGAGATGGGCGATTTTGGGCGAGCACCAGGAGTATTCAGCAACTTTTTCTGCTTGTTAGACTCTCACTAGCAGAGGCTGACACAGCAGTTGGAGTTGATTTTTTAAAACTTTCACAATTTCATTGCAGACTCTCAAACTCTAAAGTCAAAAACTGTAAAGTCTGTTCTGCTGAGAACCAGTTTAATGAGTGTCTCCGCAATTCCCAGGTTGACTGATAAGTGTTGAGAAAGAAGAGTGTTAGTTCTCAGGCTAGTGCTTATAGTCTATGATGTGCACTATGTAGCTTTTAAAGTCTTTTCAATGTATCCACAAAGAGCTTCGAGACCTTAGCTTTACACATTAACCAACATAACAGGGAAGGTAAAAACTGGTAAAAAAAAAAAAAAAACCCACACAGCTTTTGTCTGCATGAGTTTTGCCGACATTCCTTTGACTTACATTCATTTTATATGGCCTAACCCGGACCCTTACCCTAACCATTACCAATATAATCTGAACCCTCACCTAAACTGAACTCACACCCTTGTCCTAGACCTAACCCCAACCCAAAGAAGAAAACTTTACCATCTGAATATCCCCCTTTGGACCTGTAAGTCCCCACAAGGGACTACCAGTGAAGCTCAGTTCCTCTCTGATCAAAAAGTCTTACCTGTGTGCAGCAATTCTTAGCCTTCTTCACCTGCCTGCCCCCTATCCAGCATGGTGTCTCTAGCAGGTACCAACGCTCTCTGATCTCACTCACATTTACCTGGACCTCTGGGGTACAGTCTGCAAAGCCTGCTGAATCAAATATTTACAGATCCTAGTTTGCTGTTAAGTAAGCAGGTAAGGAAAATCAATCAGTCATCAGTTGTCATCAACCAACTCCTTCCTGATCACTCCGCTTTCTCCCCTCAGACCAACCAGAAAGTTACAACTGAGGTCCAGTTGTAGCTCGCTGCTTCCAGATTCCTTTCTGCTTTTTATAAGAAATAGGTTCAAATTCACTATTTTCTCCATGTGATTCTGTGTGTGAGTCAAAAAACTGCATACCAACATGACAGACATAAAGAACAAAATTATTTCTACTTTAAACAATCTTTAAGGATAATCTTGATGAACCAGAATGGAATAATATCACAAGTAAAATAATATTTTTAGGAAATAATATAGAATCTAATTTATCTTGAGTAAAAAGATTAAATAAAAAATGCTTTGTTTTCTGTTTTGTTTTTTCCCCGGTTCAAAGTTTGTGAGTCTAGTTATCTGATTTTGATAAATACCATTTTTTGTTGTTTTATTTTTGGGTGTTTGAGAATCATGAACCCAAGAAGTTGGCTCAAAGGTGAACAGAAGCAGAATTTTAGGTAAAAAGAAGGCATAATGGCTCATTACCAACTTGTGGTTATTTATTTTCATTTTGTTCAAATACTTTAGAGCCAAAAGTCCAATAGTTATGGAATCATACAGATCATCCTCTTAACAAACATTAATAGAACAACAGTCTTCCTTCAGAAGTTTTTTTCAGATTTGATTGGAGGCCTCTACAGGAGATTCCTCCAGTTGCCCAACATTATGACTCTTGGAAAAAAAAGAGCCCTTCAAACATCTAATTTCTATTTTGAATTAGGAAACAATTTCTGAATTTGGAATAAAATACGTGGGTTTCAATATGCATCACACTGACATACCCAGCGGAAAATTGGTGGTCTTTGCAAAGAGATTTATTTATTTTGGGATGACAGGTGGTCTCTGTGGCTGTATAAACCTTTCCACCGGTCTTTCACATCATTTCTCTTCTACCTCTTTTTTAGCTTGTTCTCTTAAGTCCCATGTTGTCGTTGTTTGAAACATCCTGGTAAAACTGGTAAAAGATAAACAGTTGCAAAGAAGATTTCCAATTCATTTGATAATAATATCCAGCACTGCAATAACACCGCAATGGTTGGTAAAATATTACATTAATAGTCAAACTTGGACTCTGTATGTAAAAACACACACCCCTCCGCTCGTTCCCTGTTCTGCTAGTGTGTTTGTGTGACTGTGAAGCAGCCAGTGAAATGTCAGCTGCAGAATACTGATGAGAGAATCAGGAGCTTTGATATAATTGTCTCAGACTTGCTGCATTGTTGGAACTCGATCCTGAGATCTCAGAATGCCGGATTTTCATAGCAATTTCGCTGATGAATGCAGCCTGTGGGCCCAGATTAAGGCTGATTAATGTAATGCGGATGTTCATCTTCGCATAGGGGATATGTATTGTGTTCATGTAGACCTCCAATCAATGCCACCCCGGATCCTCTTCACTTTGTGTATTTTATATATCAGGAAAATGGTTTGACCAAAAAAAGTTAATAACCTTACGTTTTAATAGTTCCAAATAAGATATTTGACTTCGTTAGGCAAAAAAAAAACAATGGTTTAAGAAAAAAAAAGCATAATCTGCAAAGTACTATGTGTCAGAAAACATGTGTATGTAGTTTGGGTTTGCGATTAGATTTTATCTTCATCAATAAAACCATAAAGATATAGAATTAAATCTATAGTTATGGTCAGAGACATTAGTATCAACACAAGTCCTACTTTTGTAAACTTTGAAGCTTCATCTTTCTGGCAACGGACCATGTTTGCATCTAAAACAATTAACCACCTATTGTTAATTATAAAACTTGTTATATACAGTAATTCCAACCAGCAGCTGCTGGCAATAAACCAATCAAACAACAACAATTGTTTAATTCATTGCAATTAACAGATCTGCTAAAGGTCTAATCCGGAGTGGTGGCCTATTGGTTAGGGCATTGCGTTTGGATCCCAGAGGTTCTGAGTTCAAGCCCCGATTCCATGGGCTGACATTCTGGGTCTCTGAGCAAGACCCTTAATCCCCACACCGCTCCCCAGGCGCCGCACAATGGCAGCCCACTGCTCCCCAAAGGGATGGCTTAAATGCAGAGAGTGAATTTTGTTGCTTTGTACTTGCTTTGTAAGG
Organism: Cyprinodon variegatus; assembly: GCF_000732505.1. Classification (NCBI taxonomy): domain Eukaryota; kingdom Metazoa; phylum Chordata; class Actinopteri; order Cyprinodontiformes; family Cyprinodontidae; genus Cyprinodon; species Cyprinodon variegatus. Next base: position 389,020 of record NW_015150688.1, read on the forward strand.
ACAATAAAATTGAATTCTATTCTATTTTATCAGTGCTGTTTCTGTGGGATATATAGAGGTGTACACATGGTAAGATTATTGTCCTTATTTACAGTCCCAATCTCATGTTTGAGTGATGGATGTGTTTATAGAATTGAGGTCTGTTATATAAGGTTTTGGTATCTCTCAGTCGGCAATTCTGAGAAATGTTATATATTTGTATATATATATTTTATATATTTGTCTCAGGTGGATATCTTGTCGTGTGTCGTGTCCCCCAAAACAGACTTATTAAAATCAGATGCTGAAGTTTGAAATTATGGATTTTTACAGCTCAACGTGGCTGACCAATCAGAGCAGCTGATCATGGGGCTGGATGTGAAACAATTAATGTATCCATGCTGGGATTTCTCCTCCTGCAGGATCTGTCAGCTTAATTAGTATGAGTGAAATACTATGAAAATCAAATTCCACACCAAGAATGTCATTGGAGGACAGGGCAAGACCTTATTTCTTTTGTAACATTCAAAAAATATGTATGTTTTGATGGCAAAAAATTATGTTAATTAATTTCAACACAATATATTAAGAAAAATAACATAAGTGCATCTATAAGAAAATTGTGAAAAAGGGTTAGGATCCCATCACATCAAAACATCACAGAATTAACTAAAACATTTTTTATTACAATATAACCTTGGAGCATTAGCAGTGATACAGGTAGTCTTATATTATTTAACATAGATTATTAACTGTTTAACTTTCCTTTAAACTTTTCAATTAGCTTTTTATCTTTTTCACTTAGATTGTTACCATTTTGTCTTAACTAGCTAACTTTTTTTCAACTTAATTTACAGTAGGAAATATTTAATTTAAGGGCTCATCTAATTGGTAAATGTCAATATAATATCTACAGCCATGTAGCAGTATCGTTGCTGATTGGGTGGAGATAAAACTTGTCCTTCTAGATGTCACTGAGCGATGAGGGTTAAAACCAGAGTGAGAGTGCTCTAACCACTCAACTGAAATATTTTCTTAACTATGTTACCTTAAAGGGGAATGAAGTTTGTTTTTTTTTACAATGGGCCCTTGATTTTACATTATTACATCATGTTCTACTCACCCATATGAGTTTTGTGTCATTTGTATGATGTCATACATGCGAGGTTTCATTTTTAAAAGATATAAATATAAAAAATATAACCATGGATGTCTGGGAGGCAGTGATTCGCCTACATGTTATGAATGCTGGCGTACCATAAATGATAAATTATGAACAGTTTAGTTTGTGCCTTCAAGTCATTTGCCCATAGGAAGACGTTACTTGGATATAACGGAATATCTTCAGAACAGCTCCAAATGACACAAATGGGTGAGTAGAACATGATGTAATAATGTAAAATCAAGGGCCAAATGTAAAAAAAAAGGTGTTCCCCTTTAAAATGTGAGAACTTGCAGGCAAAAAATATAAAATTTTATATTCTGGTTTATATTCTTGTGCCACACCATTTGTAAGTTTCTATTCTTCTTATTAGAACACTTTGCCTTTCAATATTTGAACTTGGGTCCTTCCCTTACTGCCAAACATGACAAGAGTACTTTCTTGGCTCAGAGACTTTGTATATAAAAAAAAAAATAATAAAATAAAAAAAAACAATTTTCACTGTTTTTGATTCCCGGTATGAAACCTTCATCTAACTATATTCTCATATACATAGTAATAAAAGCTAAGGTGCATCATGCTGAAAACTAAAAAAAAAAAGGAAAATACCATTTTAACTACCTTTGGCAAGAGAAGCAGCAATAAAAAACATTTTTTTTTCTGAAAGTAAAATATCAAGGACAGATGGAATTTTGCAGAAAGTAAAGATGAAAAGCACGAGATTGCTGCAATCATTTTCTGTGGTTAATCCTCCTCCTGAATGTTTGGGACATCTGCTAAATCATTTCTCCACAGAAGAAAAGGTGAGAGCTAACATGAGTCCAGCATTATGTCAACAGTGACTCATCCTTTAGAAGCCTGTCTGGGGTTGCTTCTCACCCAAGGGAGAGTCCTTACTCACCATTCTGTCCAAAAACACTTCCATGAAAAAAATATCAGAGAAACTTTTTCGCTAACAATCTAGTAACATCTTCTAGAAGCATCTTCTCATAAGGCTCAATGGATAAGAACGTTTCACAATGAACAGAACATTAAATGTCCATGAGTCTAGCTAAAAAAAAAGGATAATTAGCCTGGATTTGGCCAAGATATTGATGCTTGTAAGACAGAATTCACATTAGTGGATTCCAGGTCGAGCTGGACGTAGGCGCAATTGCAACACTGTCATGGCAAGAAGGTTTCATTCCTGGTTTCATTCATTTGAATTGCTGTGAATCTGTGATGGAGCAGGGATGCATCTAAAACCTTCAGAACAGTGAATCTTAAGGGCTAAGGTTGGAAACGCCTGCTTTTAACCTCCATTCCTGTTTTTCTTATTTTTTCTAGCAGGTTTTTCTTTTTCTTGAGATTCTTATTTGTCAGTATGAATGCATCATGTTTTGGTCAAAGACACAACAAGAATATAATAGAAAATAGGAGCAGTTTTCACACAAAAAACAAACAAACAATGAGCTTCTGTCACACACAGACTAAAACACTACATTAAGTTTTGAGTAAATATAACTTATGTACAGCAATAAAAGGCAGTGAATGATATAAAAGCTCTGATAAGTTATCTAATAAATTAACTTCAGTTGCTTATTTAAGAAAATTGTATTATCTATGAGGCAAACTGATCTATCCCCACAGGTTGAACATTGTACTACTGTTGGACTAACAGCATTATGTATGTATTTATTTAAGCCCAGAGATTAAAACACTGAAAAATCGTTACAAGGAAGACATTACTGCTGGAGGCAGCACCTTTGCCGATTGTCCTCCAGGATGGTTTTCACAAGTGAACAGAATGCAAAGATGTAGCTTCTAGACAGTAAAACAAACAGGGAAAGAACAAATTAGGAACTGGAATAACAACAAATAAAGCAAAATGTGAGATGTGGTTTGGTTTCACCAAACAGAATATGTTTGGTTCAGTCTCATAATCTAAATCTCTGTTTGAGTTTTATTTGAGTGGAAGAGGAAAATTGGCAGAATTATGAGACCTTCACTACTTACAGGAAACTGGAGTAGAGCTATAAATCCTCCCAAATGGTCAATACTCTGTTTATTAGCTTACCTTTTTTCAGTCAGCCTGGGAAAGCTTTGGGCTTATGTTTCCTCTCCCCTCTCTTTTTTATCATGTCTGGAAAATCTCTTTCTTTCTTTGTTACCTCCTATCAGTGGTGTCCAGAATTTTGACATGTTGTCAAAAAATATAATTGAGTCAAAATTACTTTTATTGGAAAATAATGGGTAAGTCTTAGAAGCCTCAATGTTAGTCCACAAAGTTTTTAAATTCTTAAAGGCTTGAGTGGATAAAAAAGGAACCTTTTTTCTTAAATGGCATCAGGCCTCAGTTTGAATACCCTTGCTTTAAGTTCTAATTTAAAATGTGGTGTTCATTTCTTCACCTTGATGAAGGATGTTCTAAAAACTTCTGAAAGTAAATGAATTAAAATTTTATTGGAAGGGGAACTCATCACCCTCTTGTGATAAAATCCTAATTATAAAAAAAATAATAAATGGACCTAAATGGCCTGTGGTTCTGGCCCCCAGTTGCCCTTGTCTCCGCTGCATTGATGTGTCCTTGTTGAGGCCTGCTGACATTTCCAGGTTCCTCCAGGGGCTGTAAGAGGACGAGAGTTAACAGAAAGGTGAAGCATGATTAATGAGAAGATGGACACCGAGAGACAGCGGGGAGGGATGGGTCTGAACAGGCAGAGCGCTGGAGTCAGAGGAGACTAATGTGATCTCTGCACAGCTTTAAGCAGAGTCACTACCAACTGTTACTAATTTGTTAAAGCAAAACATTTTTCTCAAATTTAAATCAAAAATGGGTAAGATTTTCTATTATCAGAAGCAGAGTTGACTTTTGATAAAGTTATTAAATTCCTCTTTTTGAAATAAAACTAATGTTTCTTCCATACAGCATAATAGTATCAACGCAACAAGAGGGAAGAAAAAAGGAGTGAAGACAGTGCATGCATAAAACCCTGATAAAACCAGTGATATTAAAGAGAAAGAGAGGGAATGAGCAAGAGAATAAAAAAATAAAAAAACGCTTGGGGTAAATTGTGCTCTCAGAATTTATAATATAATATTATAATATATATAATATTGTTTCAAATATATGCTCCCTGGAATATTTAAAACAGAAAAACTGAAAATTGTGTTTAAGAAAATTGCTAAAACTTATTTTATTTGGATTTAAACATCGAAAGTTATTGTCCATATCATTACGATCATGTGTTGCATAGCAGCACATACAGATTAGACCTTAGTACTCATCCCTGAGGAGCACCAGTGTTAATGTGCAGTGTTTACATGTATGAAGTGCCACCTAATACTACTGTGGGGAATCAAAGGTAAGCGAGACACATTTCTGCGACAGAAATTACTTAAGACTCCCAGTTTTCTTTTTCTTTGTCCTGTAATCTTCAGGTCTGAGAAGAGAGGCACAACATTCTTCAGCTTAAGCCACGTTATGTAGCCACCCCTCTCTGGAGAAGAGTCTGTGGTCACTGGTGAACCAAGCTATTCAATTTCAGTTTATTTATATTGCGCTAATTTACAACACATCGTCTCAAGGCAGTTTACAGTTCACCAGATCATCCAAACAAATTGATTCAAACTTTTCTATCTAAGGAAAACCAGTTGATTGCATCGACTCATTGAATTGACTCATTGAATCGACTCATTGAATTGACTCATTGAATCCCTCACACTAAGCATGCTTGTAGCGACAGGGGAGAGGAACAACTCCCTTTTAACAATCCGCCGAGGTTGACTGGGGTTCAAGAAGACAGAAGCAGAGATGCAAAAAGCAACTGTAAAAGGCGGTCCCTTCCAGGAAACACAACTACATCCTGTCTAAAAGAGAACTGAACGTAGTGACTTTCTTCCTGCGGTTTAAATCAAACTGAACACAGTGTTTTTCATCATGAACCTGCCTGCTGAAGCAGATGAGGAAAACTATCCAGTTTTCTGCTCGTTTTTCCACCCCGGGAAAAGCCTGGGCCCTACTGCTGTTTGCTGAGGTGCCTCTAAGAAGCACTGAACCAGCCCACTGGTTCAGCCACTGTTTTGAAGCTGCTGCTACGAAGCTACAAGCCACTGCTCTGAGGAGAAATTCTCTCCACACTGCTCTAAGTGATCAAATTAACCCCTGCAGATCTGCCTCTGTTGTTTGCATCAGAATAAATCAAGTCTGCTGATGGTTCAACTGCTAAAAGTTTTTAAGTAAGAGTACTGAAATGAAAGCAAATCCTCACTGAGCCTGACTGGATGATCCACGCTGTGTTTTTTGTCTGTTTATTTTTCCCTTTATCTTAAGAGTCAGGGTGCTACTGTTGGATTGGCTAGCATTGTATACATGAACATGTATACAATGCTACATGAACATGTACTGTAAGCGGCCATTTTGAGTTTTACAGCCGAATGATTCTGGTCTCCTGGTGTCATCTGAGTTAACCCATTTTCCTCCATCACTCCTACATTTTATTGCATTTCTTAGTCATTGTTCATTTTTTACTGTGAAAACAAATGAAGCGTCACTGTTTGATTGCATTTAAGATCTCTGCATCAGCTTTTATTTACACACTCTGCTGCTATTCTAAAGGGCATCTTAAATGCATTAACCCACCAAGCTTATGTTACTTAAACATTCCTTAGAGACTCTTTAAATGGACTCTTATTAGCTCTTCATTTACCCTGTGCTTATTTTCAGTGTGTAGTGTTTGCATAGCTATTAGATATAGTAATACTATAAAAGTGATTATTAGCCAATAAAGGGACCTATATTTTAACATGTGGTATTTTAGAATTATTTATGCAGTGAACAATTTATCACTCAGAGCCAGATCCACCATCCTTTGGTTAATACTTGAAGAAACAGAATCCATTTCTTTAGTTGATGGTAGTAACTGGTAACTGTAGTGCAATTACTAAATTGGTGAAAGACAGATGAATTTTAACAGCCGGTCCAGGAGTCCAACCTGTTGGCAAAGGACTAAAGAACCCTGATGAGTAAGCGGATATCAGTTATAATCATTTAACTAATATCAGTAATTGGTTTTACCCTTAATTTGAGTAATCTATTAATTAAAGCAAAAGTCAGGTCGGCAACGAATGATCAATCAATAGATCATTATCTATACTTAAACTTATACGTTCGCAGTGATTTAATTTAATTTAACATTAATGAGTAAAAAAAAAAAAAAAAAAAAAAAAAAAAAACTTTGTTGCATTCACTGACTCTGGGAGCAGCCATTTTTGCCCAAATATAGTAACACCTTACTCCTGGCATCTTCCTGTAGTGATATCATGGTGCGGTAAGCCTAGAGCCATTCTCCCCACTTTACAAATTACTAGTTTTTATTATTAGTTATTAATAGTTATAAAATTAGTCAAATTATTTATTTATTAGTTATATGTAGCCAACATTTTGAAAAAGAATGTTTTCAAGATGACTTGGATAATAGCGCATTGTGACAAACACCAGATACAGCACTGGGACTTGATCAACAGCCAATACTGCACCGTGACGTCAAAAACCGGTAGGTGGCAGTAGTGTTCTTTGACAAACATGGATGTCTCCAGGAAAATACATTCAAATGAAAAAGACTCTTAATTAAAAACACTTATAATTTATTGAACAGTATGTGATAATTTTATATTTAAACTATTTTCAGAAGTACCTTTCCTTTTACTAAACTATTAGTTAACTAAATTGTTGGCCAGATCTAGTTTTTAAATATATTCAGAATCTTCTGGTAAAACTGCAAAACACTACCACCTGCTGACATCCTATCATGTGGTCTAATTTCATAGTAATAAACAAATATAAAGCTTCAGGAGTTTCATGAGTGCTTTGGATGGAGTTTTGTTTAGAGCTGGTAAAGATACAGAGAGGATTGTGTAAACAAACCCTCATATGGTTTGTTTACACTGACAGGTACAGCAGGTGGAGAAGATGCTCAGCAGATTTAGGAAGCCTTCTATAAATATCTGGAATAGCAGTAGTCATTGATACCTTAATCAGCATGGGGCACTTAACCAGAACTCTGTCAATTTTTGTTAAAAGGCATGTTTTAGTAAATTAAAAAAAGAATTCAAAAAAAGAATTCATAGCAATAGACAGTTATATTTAAAGAGGAGAAGCCATGTTAGGCCAGAAACTCTGGTGATTCCAGTGATCATAGAACTTGTTCAGTTTAACAGAAAGATAAGCATTCATGCCTCAAAGACTGCAGATGATCTGGTTGCTATCGAACTCATTTTAAACCAACTCCACATGCCTGTGCTGCTCCAGGTTAAGAATGCATTTTAAAATTTAAAAGCGAAAAAAGTACCTTCTAAAACATTCAAGAACTGGAAAATAATGTCTTAGATCCTAAGCAGGTGTCTTTTAAAGCGACAGAAGGCAGCACTTCAACATTGAGCACCCTTGTCTTGTCAACAGATCGTCCTTTTAACATTTGACTTTTTTTTTTTTTTGTCAAATACAAGTTCCACTTAAAATTAATAAACTATTAGTCTTTTGAAAATATTTGATTACCTCCACACTCCAATCGAGTTTAGAGGAATAGTTAAGTGCAGCTGAAATTCAGTTTATTGATATTCCTGAAAGAGAAATGGCAAGGCAGGTTTATTTGTATAGCACAGTTTAGTACATGGATAATTCAAAGTGCTTTATATAAATTAGACAATACAAAAGAAGAAAAATTAAAGCAGAGACAAAGGAAATAAAGATTGAACATTATAGAAGCAGGTACTAAAACAAATAAAACAGCTGCACCACAACCTAATACACCCTAATAATACCACACAGCAGTTTAACTTCAGCAGTCAAAGGCAGCCCTAAACAAATTGTTTTTTTTTTTAAGTTTGACTTAACAGAACTCAGGCTTTGTTGAAAGATAAGTGGACTATAGGAACTAAATGCTGCTTCTCCATTTTGGGTTCTAGTTCTAGGTGTGCATTTTAGGCTGGAACTAGAAGACCTGAGTGTTCTGTAAGGTTGATACACTGACAAAAAATCTGTTATGTATTGAGCTGCTGATCCAATCAGCGATTTATAGACTAACAGAAGGATTTTAAACTCTATTCTCTGAGCTACAGGGAGCCTGTTAAAGAACTTCAGAATAAAACGAATAATTCTTTGAACATTTACTTGCAATCTAACTTTCTCACATATGCATGCTGGGTGATTGTCAGAGGCTCGCAATTATGATAGGTCAGTGATTTATATTCTCACAGCATCGGTCTGAAGGCTTGACTCTCAAAATTCTGACAGCTCTACCTTAAAACAGGTTCATTCAGGTCATTTCTTATTAAACTGAAAATACATTAGTTTAAGCTTGTTCTTCACCGAACTCTGAAGTTTGGATTTAAAAACTTTTAAATTTTCTTAGTCAAGTCCAGATACAAAAAAAATGTTTCAGATTATTTTTATATTCTCTTCAGATTCTGGTTTCAGTAACCCAGATTATATTGTTTTAAATAACTAATAAAAAAAAGAAAAAAAACTTGCCATAATACAATAATAAACATTTTAGATCACAGAAGAAAATACAACAAAATACTGCATGTATGGAATCTGTTGTGGGCTATAAAAAGAAAAAAAAAGCATCTCTGATCTCTCTACTGAATTTGCATATCTGCATGAGCGTTCAGCAGAAGTTGCACATACATATTTGAAAAGATAAGAAACTCTGAACACTGTTTACCCAAAGACAGAGTTTGTTTCCCTCTAAACTAGATATTCTGGTGATGGATCGTAGTAAAGCTACGTGAAGAACATCACAATGTCTTTGGGAGATTTTATCAGACTGGACAACATCATGCCTCTGGCTCTGTTGCTTTAGTTTAGAATTCACTCCATAAATTCCAATGTCACCAAACTGCAAATATTGGGTTTACAACCAATTATCATGTTTTTAAGAAAACAGTTAAAGAAATTATTACTGGTTTCATTTCTCATTTTTAAATGTAGCATTTTGAAGCCTGTATAATAAAAGTCAAACCAACATCTTATTTTATGCAAATCCATAGATTGATTAAGGAAAATTTTGGGACTGCAAAGTTGAAGAGAAAAGCTCTTTATGTTTAAGTTTAAACAACAGGACATTTTATTGTAGTTTCTAGTTTTCTAGTTTTATACAAACACAGTGTGATAAAACCTCTGCTTTCCTGACAAATAACCTTTGAATCTGCTCGAAAAATGTGTTGGTTTCAGTCTTTCAGCTCTTGCTGTTGCAGCCTCTATTACAGGCTCGGTTTATGTGCAATTCATGCTCAGCAAAGACTGCTCTGCATAGCGAATTAGCAATTTGTACCTTCAAATTAAAAAGCCTAGTGCATAATTTATTTCCCTAAGTGCTGTATGTGCCTGCTCCATTCTTAGCTGTTTCAGATCCCAGCTCTAAACTGTGAACCGCAGAGCTCTAATTTAAACAGCAGTGAGCTTCACATATTGATCCACATCCTTTTGGTTTCTGCTTTAAGGATTAGAAGGCAAACTTTTTAAAAATCAATTCTTGTTTTAAGGCAAGCTAACAGAAAAGACAAATACTCAATAAAACGTCAGCCAGGTTTGACAAATGGAGTCGATAGTCCATATATCGTCTTAAAGTCCCATGAACTCCTTAGATCACCATAACGTTCTCTCCTGTGACCACAGATTATTGCCTCTGCCCCCCCTGCCTCATCACCACATCGAGCTGATTCGACTCAAAGCTGCTAACGATGTGATGGAGCGCTCACTTGTTGTTTATTGCAACTGTGAGAGGCAGCATTGTTCATTATTCATCCTTATTAGTCTTCAGTGTTTGCTGTCAACAAGAATTATCATGCAGAGGAAGCGTTGCTAAGTGCATGTGAACAAATAAGCTTCAGAGGTATAGATGGACTTCATTAGATTGGCTTAATTTATTGTTAACTCTATTCAGAGAACTGCTATATGAATACAAACTAGCTTTGTAATTAAGATTTCATACCTCATAGACTATTTTATAAAGCTGAGACATATCTTTGCTTGTTAATTTTGAAGGTTTTTTTCAATGTTAGAATATATATATATATATATATATATGCATCTACTACATGATCGTTACAGCATAGCGATTTTATTTTAAAAAGAAAATAGAGGACAAAGAATGAAGGACATTTCATGCTGAACAGTTTTTATTTTTTAACATAATATTGGCGAATAAAGTAAAAACCGGCAAAGACCTGACACATAGAGGGAATGTAACCATCTACTGTTTCATTCTTTTCAAACAATATCTTCTCAGACTCTTGTGTTTTTAATTAATTAAAATGTAGATGTTTAAATATATACTTCGAATACGCAAGATAATTTGTGTCCAAAAAGTTTAATTTCAGAAGAGATTTCACAACATTTTCTGCTTTATTTTGGGTAAACGGTGCCTCATCTTCTCAGCTACTGGATAAAAAATCAATAAAACAACAGATTGCATCAAAAGATGTCCACAATCTTTAAAATACCTATAGAAAAGATAAGAATCAAGACCACTGAGAAGTCGAGGATGTCTCATTTATTTAAAGCCAAATGTTTCCATTTCTGTAAACTACACCCTGTTTCTCTTTGGGGCACAAACATAGGACATGTTTGCTGAACTGGAAATAACTCCCCACACCATGTTTGATTATCTTTCCCAAATGTGTTTTTATAATTTTAGCTCCTTTAATCAAAAGTGCTGCTGCTGCTGGGAGCACATTTCCAACTCTTCAACAACATCTGCACACACTATTAATTGCTTTCTCAGATCTTTGTTTGAAGAAAAAAAATTTTCAAGTTCATTTTGTAATAATTTGATAAAGTCTTTGTAAATCCACCATTAAACCATACCATTTAAAAAAGTATTATAAACTACAAACTTCTGGGTTATATTTTACAAAACAAAAATGTTTGAATATTTGATGTATTTGGTTTCATTTACAGTAATTAAAGGTCTTAAAAACAAAACTGATTCTGTTTCTTTTCTCTAGACCTCTACTGAATTGAGCCAATATTAGATAATACTTTCTATACATTAGCCGTAGAACTAACTGCCAAATAATGCAGTCCAGGGAAATGAAGGTATATGCCAATCTAGGGTAGAGAAGGGATTGGTGAGTTTAATTAGTCATTAGGGATCAGCAAAGGGCAGTCTACATGTAGGATTGGCCTTTGAATAAAGAAATCCAAACACGCAGTTTAAACTTCTGACTTGGTTATAAGAAATTGTTTATTCTATATTTTAGTTTGAGAACTGATTTGAAAAAATGAGCTTACAATGTTTACCGGTCGGTCTACGTTCCTACCCTTACCTATGGTCATGAAATATGGATCATGACCGAAAGAACGAGATCCCGGATACAAGCGGCTGAAATGAGCTTTCTCCGCAGGGTGGCTGGGCTCTCCCTTAGAGATAGGGTGAGGAGCTCGGTCATCCGGGAGAGGCTCAGTGTAGAGCTGGTTCTCCTCCACATCGAGAGGAGTCAGTTGAGGTGGCTCGGACATCTTCTTCGGATGCCCCCTGGACGCCTTCGTCAGTAGGTGTTCCAGGCATGTCCCACCGGGAGGAGGCCCAGGGGACGACCAAGTACACGCTGGAGAGACTATGTCTCTCGGTTACAGGATTTTTTTTTTTTTTTTTAAACCCAACACAATTTAACAATAGTTGGGCCACTAACCTTTTTTACATTGGCATTCAGCTGTAAGGTGGTATAAGTCTTCACCAGCTTTGCACATGGAGACAGAGATTCTTGGAAAAAAGCCTAAGCTCAAACATATGGGATAATGAGT
>NW_015150688.1:402411-424372 GCF_000732505.1 Cyprinodon variegatus
CTGAGATTAAAGTCAGAATTCTGACTTTAATCTCAGAACTCTGAGAAAAAAGTCAGAATTCTGACGTTTTTTCCCATGTTAAACTGAAATAAAATTTAAAAATCAGTTTTTTTCAGTGGCCCAATCCTCTTCCGTATGATGGGGATGTTTTTCTTATTCTAAACGTAAATCTTCTTATTTCACTGGGGTATTTACTTACTGCTTAAAACAAGGGAAAATACATTTATTTCAAGATTAACTGTCTTACTTATATTGAATTATTTGATTTAATTGAAGTGTTATTTATAGCCCTGCTTATGTGATGGTTGCTGGTTATGTTGCTGCTTCTTGTGCAGGTTGCTGAACCTGAAGGTGAATCTCCACTCCACTCCACTCCTTTTTTTTCTCCAGCCTCTAACCGATTTTCTTCGACAACTGCACTCCATCAATCTTCCCATCATCTCTGACCAGGTCCCCAGTGCTCCTTGGCATAATGCTGCTGTGTTTAGGGTGATGTGCAATAAGGCGGTTTTCTGCCACACACAGTGTTAGTCGGCCAGAAAGTTTAACCTTGGCACCATTTTGAGTGGAATACATCCCTTTACTTGGTGGATTTTGCTGCAGCTGTTTCACTACAATGTTGAAAACTACCTTTTCATTTTTACAGTTTTTATCTCGCAGCAAAACACTTTAATCACCTGGCTATTGATTCTAAAGGAAATTCATTTTTAAACAGTTTTTACCTGCTAAAACTATGCTTGCTTAACACTTATCCAAACGAGGCAAGTGTTGCTTTCGTTAGAGCTTATATAAAATATATATTTTTAAACTCAATATTTAATCATTAATCAAACTAAAACAACAATAAAACCAATGGTTTGTGTATTTAATCAAAGCATATTCCAATCCTCAGATGGTTAAATTGACAAAGAGGTTAGACGCTTCTAGAAATCTACTCACCGGCCATGGATTGCTTTTAATTAGACTGCAATAAGACCACTGGAAAAAAAATCAAAGTTTCCTCCTCGTTAAATTAATTTGGGAATTCTGTTTGAAAACCATTATAAAATGTACATTCAGGAGAGCTTGGCTTCGAGAAGAACACATTTGCAAACCTGGCCTGCGCCACAGAGGGCAAAGTATTTATTTCACACAGACTTTGATAGATTTTCAAATTAAACTGGTGACTTAGGAATAAGGCGGTGTTGTGGAGTGTGAAGAAGCTCAGTGATCCGGCGTTACTGTAAATGTTCCTTCTCTAATGACTGTTTATGGAAGGCTGCCTGAGTGAATGAATGTTAATGACTTTCAGTGAAATGCTTTTTGAAGGAGGTCTCGTCTCGTACAAATACAGGGGCTCCATCTCACTCAGCTTTGCTCCGACCTCCTGATATAAGACTTCAGCTGCAGGTAAATTGATATATTACAATTTAGATGGAAGGAGACGGATAAAGGAGAATATAATATAAGGGGCATGCATTTGAAAGAAGTATTTAAATGTATAGATATAGATGAATATTCCCTAAGGCATAATCACAAACATATTGACAATGACTGCTCCCAATCCTTTTTGTTATGCCCCATTTACCATCTCCTATCTCAGCTGAACCATACCTCTTTGTGTATTGCAGCCAATTGTTTTGGTCATACACTATAATTAACACTGTGTTTCCCCTGAGAGCTGTTCATCTTTCCATCGCCACCACACGTACTCTTTGGCTAATTACAACACCGTCATGGCACAATGATATAAATTAAAAGCAATGCAAGGCAGCACTTTTTGTCAGGAAGATCTGCAAATCTAATTTGCACATTGTTGCGGCGCAGGGTGAGAACATTTGATAGTCTGAAACTGGTCTTAGCATTCGGTCACTTTCCTTTTTAAAGGGCATCCTTTTCTAAGACTTCAATACAGGTTGTATCTCAACATGAGATAAAAATGACTAGTTATACAAAAAAAGATGGATCAAATGTTTTTGTTATGCAGATTGTTTTTTAATGAGGACATAAACAAACCGTTATAAACGGCAAGAAATAAACTAAAGATATTCTCTTACTCTGGAATCACAAACTCTGATGTCTCACTGTTGCCTCAGTGTCAGAAGACAGCTTCTCCCTGTTGTTCAGCTGAATTTAAGAATAGCTCTTATCTGCAATGGCCTCCTGCACTTGGAAATAAAAGAGATGGTTTGAAATTGTGTTTGCTTAAAGGTGAAGGTTTTACAGAGTATAGCAGCTGACCTGCAGTAAATAACAACACAGTAACTTTCTGCTGCTATTATTTTCCTCATACAGATGTCTGAACCAAACCTAACCTATTAACAATGCTAAAAACTTAGAGATGGTTACTATGGCTAGACAAAAGGTTAGCTTTAATGATCCATGTAGCTATCAGAATCAGAAATACTTTAGCTGAAAAAGCCACAAAAAAAAGCTGAACAGATGTGGAAATGTTTAAATGTTAAAGCTTATTAATACAGCTTTCCTTCCAAAAAAAACAAAGTTAAAAACAATCCACTGGACTTGGCTTCCAAGTTTGAAGACGTTTCGCTTCCCATACAGGAAGATTTTTCAATTAAAAATGTCAGGAAGTGTGTTGAGTTTGGGGTTTTATACAATAGCCCAATAAAACCTTGTTTTTGTTTTGAAATTTGAAAGTGGAAATTGAGATGGAAGAACGGGTCCACCCCTTTTGAATGGGGGTCGTTTGGCTACTTTTGTTAGTTTGCAATGCCCCATATCCATCTAAGTCTCTGAAACGGGAGGGTAAAGAGAATTGTTGGCCTGGCTGAATAGGCGAGGTCTTCAGCTCTCCTGTAAAGGGGTTAGGGTTACAATGATAGCAGGAAGGGATCAACTCTATTGCTGCATTATAGGTTTTTTTGAAAGTTGAAATCTCAGTTTTTTCTTTCTTAACATAGACGACTTCCTTCAGAAAAACGTGTTAGGAAAAAATGACCCCCCCTTTCAGAGACTTAGACGGGTAAGGGGCATTGCAGGCTTGCAAACTTGGAAACAAAATCCAGTGGATTGTTTTTAACACTTCCTTTTTTTAGAATGACTACAACCTGGATGACTGAGAATCTCAACCAACACAGCTTTCATTATCTGCACTATCAGACAAGAATACTGCAAGCAAACACTTGAAGTATTTATATATAGTACATGTGCAGCACTGAGGGGAAATGTCTTTTTTAAACTAAAGAACTAAAACAATGTATACATTTAAACACCAGTGGAAGCATTTATAAACCCCTTATACTCCTGGAGTGGAGTGGAGTACAGGACTGAACATCGACGACTGCATTTTCATATCTGTATTATTACCTCCACTTATAATCATATACATTTTCATAAGCGGAGAACTTTAGATTAGTTTATGCATAAGGTTGGTCACACATTTGCAAAGATGACAGTCTGTCATCTCAAAAGTACAGATGCCGGTGATTGATGAAAAAGAAACATGGAAAATTATGTGTTCCCCTCGCTGGCAGTTAAGTGTGATTGATAGGCAGCAGTGAAGATCATTTGGAGACGCCAACTGAAAGTCTGCACTACTGCAGCACAATGCAGGACCATGCATATGCTGCAGCAGCAGAAGAAATGGTTTCACCATTCACAAGAAAGTGAAAAAAAAAAAGAACTTAAAAGACAACGAAAGTGGTGACATCAATAAATATCAGGCAAGCCTCTCCAGGTGGAAGGAGCTAATGAAGAAGAAAGATTTTTAAAAGAAGCACTGAAGTTACAATGCTTCTCCTTGACAAAAGGGTGAACTGTAGCCTACCGCCTTAATTAGCATTTAGGCTAATTTAGTTTTATTAGACAGTGTTGGTTGTTACTATAGAAAGCATAACCATAGATCCCGCAAACATCTTGTTGGTACAGTGTAGTAGGTTTATATTAAGTTTCAAAGCTGTGGTGAATGCTGGTTCTTTGTCACAGTAAATGCCAGCTTGTAAAGACTTCATCCATTTTGGATAACATGGTTAGATCTGCTTTGAGAGGCTTTTTGACACAAATTGGGCTACTGTTTCCGCAATTCCTGTTTAATGCAGTGACTAGAGTAAAGTCTTTGGCTGAGTAAAATACAAACATTTCACTGTCTGATGACAGAAACTCTTTTATATTATTCTTTAAAGGAATATTATAAAATAATTTCTGTCTAGCCCTTGTCTGGTGCATCAGCTTTTTTCTGACTTTCAGTGAGAGGTGGGGGTTTATGTACTAAAGTTCACTTTTTATATCAAGATTAATATTCAAGAAGAGTTCACATGGAATTCTTGGCCACTGTTAAAAGTCCTTATCTCTACCAATCTGATGGTTTAGAGATTCAATTCTATTTATTTATATAGCTCAGATTCACAACATGTCATCTCAAGGCACTTTACAAAGACAATTTAATACGATCATAAAGTCAAATTGGTTCAAAGTTTTCTATTTCAGGAAAACCTGCAGATTGCGTCGACTCATTGAATCCCTTACACTGAGAAAACACGTAGTGAAAGTGAAGAGGAACACTCCCTTTGGCTCAGGATTACCGAAGCCTCTTTAACTTTCTAACTTCCCTCTAGCTTTATCAAAAAGGAAAGGTTTAAACCTTGTCATAAAAGTAGACAGGGAAAAATCTTATCTTAAATGGAGGTGGCAGTCAGCGGGAATACTTCCTTGAATAACTGGATCTCACATACAAGTTGAAGGCTTATATGAAGATGATAGTTCTGCTAACTCTAAAAGTTTAACTGGACAGTTAGAGTAATTTATAGATACCACAGAAAAGAGAATTTAGCTCACACAGAGATAGCCTGAGCAGCACCACAGATCTTAGTTCACCTTGGGCTTACAAATTAAGACGTTTCGTGTAGCATAATCTGTGAATCATTTCAGAATCCCAATCTGGATGATGAGCAAGTGATGAGCACAAACAATAAATCTGATTTCAGTTGTCAATCGCTGACATCATCATCAACAGTTCAAACAACAATCACAGAATGTAGAAAGAATAAAAATGACAAGATAAAAAAAAATCACAATTTACATGTCTGCATGAACAGCTCATCTTTATCCTTTAGTTTTAAGTGAAGCCGACTGCAATGACAAAAAACCCTTAATTGTTTCTAGATGATCGTCTGACTGCTTTCACTGGGAGGCAGTCATAAAAAGTTCCACAGAGAGATGATGCATGTTGTGAAATTTGCCATGAAACTATTAATATATTTGATAACTAGAACAGGAAGTTTTTTAAAATCTGATTCATGATAATTAGTTAAATTATTTTAACTGAAATATGCTTATCCCCAAGGTTCTTTAGTGTTTTGGACTTCTGGACTAGCTGTCAAAATCTAGTCTGCTTTTACTCATTTAATCTTTACACTATGGTTATCAGCAGAGTTATTAAGCAT
Source organism: Cyprinodon variegatus (assembly GCF_000732505.1). Taxonomy (NCBI): domain Eukaryota; kingdom Metazoa; phylum Chordata; class Actinopteri; order Cyprinodontiformes; family Cyprinodontidae; genus Cyprinodon; species Cyprinodon variegatus. Next base: position 407,793 of record NW_015150688.1, read on the forward strand.
CGACCAAAAAAATTGTGACCGTTTCTTCAAGTGTTAACCAAAGGAGGGCGTATCTGGCTCTGAGTGTTAAATGGTTCACTGCATAAATAATAATCAACTAATACAGGTTAAAATACTTACATCTTATTGTCTAATAATCCATATTATTGTATTATTATATCTAATAACTATAATAACACTACATACTACTGAAAATAAGCACAAGGTAAATTAAAATCTAATAAAAGGGGAAAACAAGGGGGTTTAAGATTCCATTAAGAGTCTCTAAGAAATGGTCAAGTTTTTAGGCTTGGTAGGTTAATGCATTTTAGATGCATTAAAATGTAGCAGCACTGGTGTAAAATGAGTTAACTGAGATGACACCTGGAGACCAGGCCATGAGGCGGGGGTTGAGCTTAGAACAATGGGTTCGTAAAACTCACAAAATGACTGCCTCCATGTACACTTCACCAAAACGAAGTAGCCTAGTGCTAACAATGCTAGCCGCTCAAACGTATCACAATAACTCTCAGGACAAAAAGGGGAAAATGTCAGAATTCCAGTTTTTCTGAGTTGTTTTTGTGTATACTTTTCTCCTCCACCAGGTGGTTCCCCGTCCTCTTTGGGACTCCCTGCACACCAGAAGCTTGTTGTCTCATTACCTGAGGACTTTTAAGCTGCTGACTGCCACTACCTTGTCGCCAGAGTGTTTGCCAGTTTGGGGTAGTCATCCTGAAACTGGATGTTTTGGACCTTCTCCCCCTGGAAGGATTGTCTGAGCACCAAACTGAGCTGAGGATTTGAGGTTTGGATCTACTTTTCCCCCAAGGATTGTTTGGGCATCTCTCTGAGCAGGGGATTCATCTCCACAAGAACCGTTCAAATACCGCAGGAAAATTAAGTGGCAGTCAGCTCCTCCGTTCCTCAAGGAAAACCGCATTTGGATAAACGCTGTCCGGCCTCCAACGAGCAAGTCATTCACTAGAACAACCCACACCGACTGGATTCAACAAGATACACCTTTTCCTGGAAACTCCCGGTTCGACAGTGTTCAGAGCAGCATTGGACTCCTCCCTACTTGCTCTAAATAAAACCTGTTAAACTTGTCCCTGGTCTCTCTGTTTGGCCTTCTGCATTTGGGTCAGATCTTTAGTTAAATCATGACAGAAAAGAGGGAAAAAAACCAAATGCAGCCACACACACGCTCATTCACACACACACTTCATGAAGTCAGTGTTCAGTTTAGAACCGTTTGGCATAAAAACTATCGTCGTTCAAGTTTACAGAGTTTCTTTCAGATAAAATGCATGCAATTTGTCTATTATATACCTTGCCCAAGCTGGAGCACTGTAGTAAGCATCAGATAAAAACATTTTAAAGAAATTGACTATGTGTTGATTTGGTGGATGGAAAAAGGGGACGAGTTCGGTCTGGTTCAGGAACATAGTCCTCTCTTCCAACAGGCAGAGCAGTTGGGCGGTAAAAGACTTTTGCTTGCGAAAACAGCCTGTTTTCGCAAGCAAAAATCAGACCTCTCTGGAGGAAATGTGGCCATGTAACGTGGCTTCAGGTTAAGACCGGTGAGTCTCACCTATCAGACCCTGTGGGCCACATGGCAAAGAGGGCGGAAACAGCCAGTTAACATGACACCAGGCAGCTTGGCTCATTTATATAATTGATTTTAGATTTCCAACATGTTTGCAGTTGCTTCCCCCTTACACTCAGAGGTGTAGTCAGAAAAATTGAATTGGGGTGGCCAGTTAAAAACAAATGTACACCGAGCGGTGGCCAAAAGCGGATAGGCCACAGGGGCGGTCAATGATTGGTTAAAAGTGGCCATGGCCAACTCTGGCCGCCCATCTAGCTCCGCCCCTGCTTACACTTTGAGAGATGCTGCTCTCTCAAGATCAAGCAGAATAGAAAAGTCTGTGAGACGCTGGTTTGATCATGTTGCATTTCATCATGAATGCTTGTCCTACCCAGGCTCTCTCTACCCTCTGGGAACAGACTGTCCATAAAAAACACCCCTCTGGCATCTCCCACCACATAAAAAAAAACATGGGGGCTATTAGCCTGCTCAACATGGCACCTTGTGGTGGTGATCCTCATTCCAGATCTATACCCCAGAACTCTAAAGGTCATAGTGAGGTTGTCTCACCAGGTGCTGAAGGGTACTGAACTCTATTTATTCCACAGATCAGAGGAAAAACTTGAAGCACTATTGAAACTTCAACCACCTATAGTTCAGAGCAGCAGTTGACTGTCAGCTGGAGACTAAACACAGGCTAAAAAACAGGCGCTGTGACCAAGAATTCAGACGGATGTCTACAGCAAGTCTCCAGCAGCTTTATTGTCAGGAGATGAAACAGCTGCTGCATTCATCCTCTCCCTGCAGTCACATCTCCTGCATCAAAAGGAAGAATCTACATTTATATCCGTTTGACCAGAGAAACTCAATTTGATTTAGCAACATATTGCTTCATATCTATGAAACAGTGTAATCACTTTTCATTTGAATTCTAGGTATTTGTATGTCTATCTGTGGATCTTATATTTGTATCATCATTTTCGGTTGGTGTTATTTTATTGCTTTTGCTGCTTCCCAGTATTCTGTATGCGGTTTACTTTGGACTTCTTAATTGATTGTTGTTTAGTCAGATCTGTTTCATGGTTATTAGCGTAACTTTTGCAATGTTGGATAATCAAAGTCTATCCATTGTAAAGCATTAAACTTAATGTTAGAATAGAAATATTTATTCTTTCACGCAGCAATATTGGATCCATCCTACGCCTTTAAGCTGAACAAGCAACATTTTCCCTTTAAACATATTTAAATAAAAGTGTTTTCAAAGTGGTGCACAAATGAATAAAAAAAGAACACATTACAATGAATCACATACACTCTAATACTAAAATAAGAATAATTAAAAGTAGTTAAATATGGAGGATCAGACAACTCATGCAGTGTTAAAAGCCGGAGAATAAAAGCAGGTCTTGAGACAAGATGTAAAACATTTGACTATGGAGGCTATTCCGACTCTTAGGGGCGTCCAAAAAGCTTGTTTGAATAAAGATTATTTCGTTCTAACAAGCTATGAGTGATTTTCATATTTTTCTCCAACTGTATTTATTTTTTTTTGTTCTTCAGTTCTGACATATCAATATTTTCTCTCATTTTATTCTGAAAAGCCTTATAATAATAGTTTTTTTTTGTGAAAGTAAATTTAGAAGACTGAACTATACTGACACGCTTTTCTAATTTAATTTCATCCAATTTGACAAGATTATATAAAGGAAAAAAATAAGAGTAAAACAAATATATAATATAAAAAAAAACGTTGAGAGTTAAAATGTAATATTTAAGGACATAAAGAAATAAGGGGTAGGATTTTAATCTAAAAAATAAACATGGCAGAAGACAAGGGTTTTAAAAACTGAGAATTTTTAAGAAGAACCTTTGCAGATTTATCAGTGAGACAAAGCAGTTTGGAATGTGAATAAAAAAAGGTGACTCACAGGTTTGATCACTTTGTTATATTCCAAATTTTTATTCAAATTCATTTAGATTCTATACAGTCCAGATCAGATTTAAGTTCAGTCTCATACAGTACAGATCATTTCATTAATCTGGACTGAATATATTCTAATTAAAAACAATTTAAATCAAATTAAGAAAGACAGACCCTGTAAATTAGTAGTTGCCTGATTGTAAAAAAGCTGCAGTTTTCCAAATTGTCCTCCCTCTCTTGGTGTTCATTAAAAACCACTTTGTTCTCTGTTGCTGTTTGCATGTTGTCTTGGAAACAACTAATGTCAGGTTTCTGTTATTTTCCCTTTTCTCTGGAATTGGTTCAGCTCTTATCCCAAAGAGGTATATGAGAATCCTCTGTTATGCATACAAAGTTTCATCCATTTATGGCTTCCTCTTAAGGGGTTATCTGTCTTCCAACAGCTTCAAATATATACCTGTGTTATAATAGTCTCTGCTTGTGCATTTTACATGAAATGATTGTGATTTTAATCAGGTTCTTCTCGACAGATTTTTTTTTCTTTGTAGGAAAAGCATCAGAAACACACTGCTTGACTTGTTGTGGTCCTTTGCTGTAGTTTTGGATGCTTGTGGTAAGGTGTGTTTGTTTACCTGCATATGCTGGGCCACGTCTGACAGCCGTATCCTTTTACATTAGCATTCTGTCCCACTGGTAGTCTGTAATGCATGATACAGAGCTGTTTTTAGGACACAACAGTGTGTTTGTGGTCCAGGTATTACTGTGGAGACTAAATCATCTATGGCAGACGTTTTATTAGGAAGATAAAAACTCAAGTTGTTTGCATAAATTGTTTAAATTTAGGGATAAGTGTGGCTTTATAGCTTGAATTTGACAAATGATAGGTTCAAATTAGGCTCCGGGAGATGAATGTGAATTAGCCTTGTGTCTGCGAACACAAACCCGCACACATGCACGCACTGATATAAGCTGCTTCTCTACATCAGCGCGCAGCTCAGCTAAACCGCGTTGTAAGCTCTATGCTGTGTGTTTGTTTGCAGAAGCATGCCTAAAGCTTCCAATGAATGACCAGATTATGAATGAGGTGGTGATCTGAGAAGGAAAAAAAACAAGTATGGTGAGACATAAAATGCAAATCTGGTAAAGACAGGTCATAAAGAATTAGAGAGTGATAAAAAGCTGGTTCTGCTTTTTGGCTGTGCTGAACCAGTATTTATGCATTCAAGAGGAAGAGGAAAGTGTCATGCATTTAAGTATTTATGCAAAGCAAATAAAAAAAAAACTTGAAAGAGTTTCCTAATCCATATGGAATATTAAAATATTAATAAAAAATCTCAACTTACATTAAACATAATTGCATATCATATCAGTTCACATCAGGAACAGCTGTTTTCTAAATAATGAAGCAAGTACGCCTGGATATAAAAAAGCCAAATCCTCCACTCCTTGTAAAATATTAATATTAGTGTTATTATCCCCTGAGGGAACATTCGGTCTCTGCAGCTGTAAGAAAATATAAGCAATAAAAATATCTTTTTGTAATCGCTCTGTTTGTTGCTTCTAACTTTATCATCAACTGAGTAACTAAAAACATCTTCTATGTAGAAAGAAATCAGCGGGTGAATCCTTACATTTCCTTCTGTTCTAAAGGCCCAGCTTTTCTTATTACACAAACACCTCCAGTGGCTGCATCAGTATTTCTGATCCAAAGTTTATCACAGGGCTGAAATTAGTAACTTCACTATATAAATTAAACCCACTGTTTAAACATTAAATTACAGTTACGTATATATTTACAAAAAAATTACATTTTGATCTTTTATTTTGAACAAATTTTGTACAGATTTTGTGAAGAATTTGATTTTCTTTTTCAATGAACTTACTTAGGAAGTATCTTGAGGTTGCATGTCTATGAAGGAAGAGATCATATAAACACATTTAGTATAGTTACTTACTGAATTCTTAACTGGTTTGAACCTGCAGATTTATTATAAATCTCAACTGGTTGGTCGCTGGATTAAAGTTTATATGTTGATGACCTATATAATGTAATTTCCCTGTAGTTTGATAAAGAACTTTGCCCTCTGTTTCAAGGATATGAAGAATGAGGTTAAAAATCAGAAGGTCAAAAGAAATCCCAGTCAAGATGTGATTATGTGTAAATGTGGTTTAAAAGGTTTCTGGATTAATGAATTGAGCTATGATAGGATTAGTGGGCTGAAAGAATAAAAACAGACTCACAAAACTTAAACCGGCTTTCTGATTTACATGGTGATCCTTTTTTAAGCTATGGTGGTATTCATAGAAAATTCAGAATTTAATTCCCAGAGAGTACCTTGAATTTTAAAGAGCGACTCACCCCCTAATTAACTTGTTTTGCTAATTAATTGCATAAATGGATCTCAAAATGTCGTCCACATGTCCAGGTACTTTCAAAATTTACTGTATAGATGATTCTGTTTTTGTGTTTAACGCATCTGATTTTGAATAAGTATCGGTGTTGATTTCAGTATTGCCCCATCACCTAGAAAAACCAACAACAGCAGCATTATCACTATGGGGTATAAAAGCATATCTGCCTCTAAGTACCAAGCCTCTAGATGAAGACTACAGTTTTTGCAGTTAGTTACTGCGAAAACAGTTAGTTACCTAACTGCAGTAAGTTACATATGAGCTTTCATCTAAAACTCTAACACCAATTTACCAAACTGTCCCAGTGTGATGGTCAGATTCCTCAGGATTCTTTAGAGCTCAAACAGTTTCTGCTCAGGACCGCTGGCCTCCATCACAGAACCCTCCTGGCTTTGCACTATTTTCTCTGTCACTGGTGAAAATGGTAGATACACTGGAAAAACGATCGAGAAATAAGTAAAAATTTCTTAAATTAAGTGTATTTATCTTTTTTATTGAGTAGGTAAATGAGGTAGTTTGTCAATGGAATGAGTATTTATACTCTTAAAATAAGATAATTAGACAATATGCACTTGAAATAAGACCATGCAATTTTGTTTTCTCATTCTAAATCTAAATTGTCTTGATCCATTGGCAAAATGTCTTTTACCTCCTCAATTCAAGAACAAATGCGCTTATTTTAAGAAATAATGACTTATCTAGTTTTTGATTTTTACCAGTGTACAGTTCTTCGTCTAATACAACTTTGATAATCTCTGAGATCGCACTCCTTGTTTTTGTCACTTTCACTGCCAGTGTGATTGCTGCTGCCATCTGTCAGTCATTGCATTTATAGTACTACAGTAAAGGTGGATGAATTTAAATTAAACCTGAAATAACCTGAAAGGATTTTAGATCAGAGGAGGTTCCTTAGCAATCTGTTCTGGCCACCCTTTAACTCATATTTTCTGTTATCATTTGATGGTAATATATTTCAAATTACAGAGGCTCATAGTAAATCCACAGGGTTATTTACATACATTAGATAAAGGTAATTTGATTGAGACATGCATTAAATCACGTCACAATTCATAATATGCTTTCCCTAATTTGCTCTTTGATTTAACTTCTCTGTTTAAAGAGATCACTTAACACTGTTTTCTAAACCCATTTAGAAACACTGGGGATGAGCAATCAAATAAGCTTTGTCTGAAAATACCGTCAACATCCAGGTCTAAAAAATGTCTAACACACATGAAGCTTTTAAAAAACAGGAGCTTTTCCCTTCTCAATGTGTCTGCCCACAGCACTGTTTTTCTGAGTGGAAAGGCTTAGCTTGTAACAGTAGATTTGTATGAGCGCCCACTTTGCAAAATGACCCAGCAGACCTTAAATCTTTTATTTGGAAAAAATTCAATTGCTTGACAGCTATAATTTCCAAGTATTGAATTAGAAGGTGAAAATCAATTTCCATGTCTGTGTTTTAAACAAAGAGCTGAGAGGAGCAATTCAAACAGCGTTAAAAGTTGGTCTGGGCTTTTCAGATCGAAAAATACTTCCATTTTTTGGTTCTTATTAAAAGTAATATTTGTGTGATTTAAGGAAGAGAATTAATGCATGCTTTCCACTTTGTTATAGCCGTACAGTAGGGTTCTCTCAAAGTATCTCTACAATTAAATATAAATACATGGAATAAAAAAGGAACAAATGACTCAAACTAGTATTTTACTATTAACCATTTTTTTTATTCAATAATAAAAACTGTGGAATAAAGGTTCAGATTCTTCCTATTTTTCCCAACTGCACTTCAAAGAATCAAATACAATACAGTTTTAATGTACATGTAGCTGTATGGGATTTTGATAACACTCATTGGTAGAGCTGGTCATTATTTTCCCTTCTGGCTGGACCTTCCATTTTAAGTAATTAATTTCTTAAACCTAACTTGTTATTTTTCATCAGTCTGATGAAGATGCAGCAAACAAGTGGAACTTAAATTTCAATCTAAGTGGTTCCTCTGCCATCAGGCCGTTGGTACATCTGCTGCCGAATACCAGTGAGCCCGCACTGATGAAGACTCGCTATTTAAGGGCACGGCAGTCCGCTCGCCCTACCCACTACATGGTTTGGGATAGCCCTTATGTGGCGGACCCTCCACGGGAAACGAACACGGAGGATTAGTGCTTAGGGGCCTGTTTGGGATTGGGCCAGCGTATTAGCTCTGGAGCTAAGGCAGAAAGGCTGAAAAATTAATATTTTAACATTCCCTCTAAGAGCTAAAATGAAAAGACTTTTTTGAAATAGAGTTGAAAGAGTTTTCCTGACTTCATCCCGTGTCAAAATTATTTGTTGTATCTTCCATTTTGATAAAAAAAAATCTACCAAAAAACCCCTACATCTCACCAAAATCACGTCCCTAATTGGTTGATAGGATGCAAATTGACAGAAATGTTGAGATTGATTCACTGTACCTTTACTCTCTTTGCTCTAATTGCGCTGTTGGCATTGCTGGAAACGCTCCTAAAACATCTACGTAGGGATAGCATGTAAATCAATTGCTCCAGTCACATCATTTGCATTCAGTGTGAATGCACCATGACAAGCAGTGATTCCTACTTGTTCCACAAACTTTAAATAAATCATTATTTTGTCTCCAACTCCTGACTAGGTTTATTACAGCAATACAATGCATGTGTTGCATTTGAACAATTTTGAAGCATTTATCGAGGCTAGAAGCTGCAAAGTTGCCCATATGTGAGTTTTATGCTTCCTAATACTCATACAAATGAATTAATTTCATTTTTACGAGGGGTTTCAATGCCTAACAGACCCTTTGGCACAGACCATTATGGAAGCATTTTTGAAAACTGGACTGGGGACACTGTTATGATTTTAGACTGGGGTAAGGTGCACTTTCAGGAAAGGAGAAATGGGATAAATTTGATCAAAGGTTCTTTTGGGCGTTGAATAGTGCTGTGCAATCAGCAGTTTAAAAAAAGTGTGTAGTTTTAAAATGCAACGTACACCCAGCTGAACAATTTAACCACAGAGGTCCGTTTACAAGTGGTATGAACCTGTTGAATGACAGTTTTTTAAATTACACCAAAAGCAATAGGAGGTTTGTTCTTGATATATTTTTGGCAGTCATAACCACATCTGTTCTAAAGCACAAAAAATAGTTAGGGCTTCCAAATGTAAGATTTATATAAACACATTCATAGCCTATCATAGTTATTTTCCTCTACACTACTAATACTACTACATTAATTAGCAGACCAATCAAAACTGAAGAAGCTTAATACAAATCTGTGCTCTCAGCTTTTCTGCCTTTTAACTCGTGATTCTTTTGTCCTCTCCTTCTCCTTTTAGACCTGGTGTGAAACCACAGAATGATTACAGGGAGCCGAAGCTGCATATGTTTTCTGCTTTCTCAGATGCAGGCTGAATCATCACCACCATCATCGTCATTATGAGAGGCAGTGATGTAGCATGAGGCTGCTAGGGTTTAATTGGCTATTCTGCTGCACGAGGTTAGCCTCATTTGCAGACCTTATTATCTAGCCAAGTCTGTGCAAGCATACACGTCTTTGTGTGTGTGTGAGTGGGACTGAGGTGATGCCTTAACAAGGTTAGCCATTAGAGAAATTGCCTGAAATCTGTTAAGCTGGCCCACTGGCTTGGCATCATGTGTGATAAATTATTCCACAGAGTGACTTAGAGGTTAATTCGAGACCTTTTAAAAATGAACATTCCTAGACGTCCACGTAAAATGTGGTATAACCTTCGACAAATCTATCACAGTTTCATCCGGTCTGCTTCTTCTCATTATTTGCCAAGAAGGTTCGAATTTAGCAATTTTGTCTCAAGCCACACAAACTAGGAAAGTTTTTTTTTTTTTTTTTTTTATACATTAAAACTCCAGATAATTTGTTGGACAACAACACCACGGTTACACAATAGATATAAATGCTTCAACAATAAGAATGTTGAATGTTTTGAGTAATTATTATATTATGTGATATTTTAGTATGGAGAAACAAAATCAAAATGTCTTCTTTGTTGTCTAGGCAAACACCAAGGTGTTTATACCCATCAAAAACCTCCACTTCTTCTCCTTTGATATTAATAAGATTCAACTTCTTCCTGTTTCTTCTGAAATATACAATAATCTCTCTTGTTTTGATGACATTCAGAATCAAAAAATTGTTTTCACACCATGCCACAAAGCACAACTGGCTCCCTGTACTCAGCTTCATAACATACTGAAAGCAAACGTAGAGTGACGTGTCTGTTTGCGACAAGTGACTTTCAAAAACTGTTTAACAATATGTTTTCAATCAGTTTTTTTCCTGGTTAATTTTACTTTTGTGCTATTATAGCTTTATTAAAAAATGTATTTATTAGTAACTTAAAACAGAAATTAAACATTTAAAAGAAATTTGCAGGGAGATGAGAAGGTGGAAATTATAGGATTTAGAAAATGCTGATATGGAATTGTATCGATTCTTGAATTTAGATTGAACATTGTACTTTTCATTTTATTGTGATAATATATTTAATTTCATCTGTATATTTCCCTATAAGTGCCTGACCCATGATTGTTGTTGACTTGTACAGGCGCCAATCTGTGAATATTGGATATCAATGGGTTTTAACTCAATGGGTCAACTGTTTCAGCAATCTAAGCTGCATAACATCCCAGTGACTGGAGATCAAGGAAGAAAAAAAAAAATCTTCAAGAAATATCCATTAAGTCTTAACTGGGCAGAAATTGTAATGAAGCAATTTCCCCCACAGTCTATTTGAAGCAGATTTCATATTTGTGGTGCATTTTTTCTTTGCTGTTATCTATGATTGCAGCTTTGCTCCTTTTTTTGTGTGTGTGTCTGTGTCTTATCTAATTGGGGTTTCTAAGTCTCATTTTTGTGTTTTCATTTGCTGTAAAATCATGTATGCACCCTTTGATTACAAAACAGAAAATAAGGATAATTTTCCAGTTCTTGAATGTAAAAAGAAGCCACCATATACTTTGATGGGCTTTGTATTAACCTATTTAAAAAACAGATGAATATTATGGACAAACACTGAGTTAAAGATCTGGACTTAAAATTATTGCCAATATCAAAAAATACCTGCTGGGAATTTTTTCCATCTATGATTGATTTTTTTACTATTAGTTTGTAGATGAAGGTTAATGCAAATTTATTAGCATTTGAAAGACAATGAAAAATCTGGAAAGAGTTGATTCTGTGCATCAAGCCCTCAAGAAGTCAGGAAAAAAAAGCTAAGAGCTGCACAGTTCAATTTATTTATTTATTTTTTTCAGGCAAGCTGTTTGGAGATTGCATATTCATGCAGACGTGTGTGGATTCTCCACATGGAAACTCCCACTGGAGTTTCTAAAGTGCCATTACAACCAAATATGTCTAACAAATTTTAACATGGGAAGAGAAACAAGTCATAAACATGGAGAAAATAAATGTGGATTTCCACAACAAGCCATAATAACAAACAGTTTAAATGCTGGGAGAGAGAGTAATGAGATAGGCAACCAGAGGGCAATAAAAAAAACCTAACAAAACAAAAGAAAAAGATAAGAATGTAGAACTCAAAAATCGTACAGCAGGATCATAAAAACAAGAAGCAAATTGTCAGAATTAACAGCAAAAAAAGCCTTGAAAACATGTCTGAGTGTAAATAATCTATATTAGGTTGTCAGGAAGTGTTGAACTTAGACTAATCCAATTACAGAAAGGGTGACGGAGTTCAGGTATTTAATAAAAAAATAAATGAAATTAAAACGAGTTTGAAACAGAAGTGGTCTCAATACTGGTGTGGCAAACTGGCATGAAATAATATGAGTGGTGCAAAGGTATAAAATCAGTATCAAGCCTTAAAGGGTGAGAGAAACCTAAATGCTATTTAAATTGTAGGACATCAGCTAAACAAAGGATAATACAGGTGAATTGGCTTTGATAATTTAAAGTCCAAAAGAAAAGCAGCAATAAAATTGGATGGATTGCAAAGAAATAAAACCACAAGAGAGCTAGAGAAAAACTGCTGGAAAGATCTAACAAATGAAACATGAGATTAAAGACACTAAACTAAATTAAATTAAAGAAATGGATTTAAGAAAAACTAGAGAATAAGAGAAAACTCCTATAAACTAATATGGCAAATCCCTTATAGCAAGACCTGTAATAACCTTGATTTAAAAGTAAAAATTTAAACTGAAAAACTAAAAACATTAAAAATCTTAATGTAAACAAAAGCCAATACTTAAAGCCAGCAAAAAATAAAAGTAAATCAAAGACTCAAAGGACCCCAAATTATGAAAGATAAACTAATTTAGCAATAATATTGAACTTTATTTTCCTGGAATGTTGCTGTCATGCTATATGATTTTATTATCTTTTCTGTATTTTATCAGCTTTGAATCTGAGAATCACAGTGCTAATACAGCAGCATGAATTATGAGATGACTTCTCATTTTTAGCTCATTTTTTTATTTGTGAGCATGCTCACATGTTCCACAAAATGGACATGAAAATGGACCGAATACAAACATCCTTGGTGGGGATGTTAGAGGACTGTTCAGTGATTTGGCTGCCTGACTGAGGGACCGGCTCTGTGTGCCTTCTTGTTTTGTTTCTGTTCAGAGCCGATTATGGTAATAATACCATCATGGGGATTTGGAATATGGAAAAGGGATACGGTGGCTGTGAGCTATGCTGCATTTCTGCCTCAGAGGGGATTTATCAGTCTGCACGCCGTGAGAGCAAAGATTTAGGTTTCATCATATTTGGGAGGAGGTGTGGGTCCTGTAGCCTTCGCTCCATCTTACTTCCCTTTCTCTTCTGTGATCAAAGTGTCACATATCTTTGATTGTCTCTCCATCCATGCATTTGCCATCATGATTATGTTTTGTTTTTCAGTCTCCATCATCGTGATGACACTTCACTCTTTCCAGCTCTTCTGTGTGGCCCCATTAGTCTTCATCTTGAGCCTCCCAACTGACAAAAACTCTTGCACACTCATCCTCCATTTTCCCTTTTGGCAACAAATCTCTGGTCTGCTTGCATCTGTTTGCTGCAGAGATTCAGACATGGGTTTCAGTGAGCAGGATGTGGGATGATGAAGGGAAAGAAGAGAATGATTGCTAGAGGAGGAAGAGAAGTGAAGAGCCAGATGTGTGAAGGGTAGAAGGGAAGTTGCCAGATGTCACAGATAAATAATACCCACAAATGTTTTACTCAGACAGATCAGCATGTGCCATACTCCAACATCCTGTTATTTACTCATATACCTCTTATGCCCTGTTACTTTGTAGATGAGCTGGTAGATACATTTGAGACATTATTTATTCCATTGCTCCTATTAAAGTGAAGGTTGTTACTAAAAAGAAAAAGTATAGAGAAGTAAAAGAAAATGGAGTGTTGAAAAGTTGAAAGCAGGTGGGGAAAGTCTGGACTCTAGATTCACTTTAACATCTCTGAAGAGAGATTACACAAATAGAACTTAAAATTGAAAAATGCTGAAATCATCGATTACATCATAAACAATGCTCATACCTTATTTGCCACGGTTGACAGGCTAACAACCCCTCCGCTACCTGTAGCATCTAATCCCCCCTTGCAGGGCCTGCACTGAATATGTTAACTTCCTTATAAAAAGAATAGAATAGAAAATATCTTTATTGTCCCACGATGGGGAATTTCTGATGTTTACAGCAGCAAAAGATTATAGAAAAATGGTTACATAAATATGCACCTAAGAAAAATTTATAAGAAAACATAATAGTGAAGAGTTAAAAGAAAAACAATAAAATATTGCACTGTAAAGTGTTTTAACATAGAAACTGTGCCTCTGGAGAATAAATAACAAATATACAGCAATGGACATTTTTACGGTAATGGATATTTGAAAATAGCAGCAACATCAGAGATGTGCAAAAAAACAGCAGAATGTTATTTAACTTACTAAGTTGGAAACTGCAAAATCACATGAATGTAACAACCTATTCAGGTTGTTGGGAACAGAGATGGTCTTACAGCTGCTCGGAGGAAGGATTTGTGATAACGCTCCCTGGTGCATTTCGGGTGCAGCAGTTTGTCACTGAAGGAGCTCTCCAGTTCAGCACCAGCTTCATGCATGGGGTGGGAAATATTATCCAACAGAGATGTTACTTTAGTTAGGATCCTTTTGTTTCCCACCTCCTGCACTCCAGAGTCCAGACAGCATCCAATCCCAGAGATGGCGTTCCGATCAGCTTATCCAGCCGCTTTCTCTCAGCTACAGATAAGCAACTGCTCCAACAGACAGCTCCATAGAAGTCATAGAAGTTCTTTAGGTGTGCCCCCTGCACTCAAAAAGACCATAGTCTCCTCAGCAGGAAGTGTCTGCTCTGAACTTTCTTATACAGAGCCTCAGTGTTGTGAGTCCAGAATAGTTTGTTATTCAGATGAACACCTAGTCCACTAACTCAATATCTGTTCCATGGATGTTCACCGGTGTCAGTGGGGTGGATCTACTTCTGCAAAAGACACAAAAGATTATAGGGGCAACCAGAACATACCTATCAATTCCTACTTGAAGTACAGGAACATCTTTGTGTCAGTTTGTGACTTTACATCAAAGACAACAAAAATCACATAAGGCATTCCCCACAGGTCCATCTTAGAGCCACTCTCATTAAACCATGCTCCCCCAATTTAGATTTTAATAAGCAACAACATAAGTTATAATATCTATGGGACGACACACAGCTATACATTACAATGTCACCGTGCTAACATTTTCTTTAGCTGAATCAAGACAATACTGAAGTAATAGTTTTTTTTGACCAAAAGAGGAGTAAGTGTTCTGCTAATACAACTAATTGTAAAATTTTAATTATATAAAAAAATATGTTAGAACTGTAAATATACTGTCATATGTTTATATTACTATTTACTATATTTTAAACATATTTATTACTGTTTTCAAGGCTGCACACAAAAAAAATTGTCTTGAGCTGTTTTAAACTAAATACATTTTTTTATACATTCATGCATACAAAATGACAAAATAAATCTAATAAAGTCTAAAGACCAAAAATCAGGGCTGTTATCAGGGAGCAGTGATGGACTCAGTCCTGATCCTTCAGAGGCACACAGAGAAAGCAATCAAGTCGACCTTCTACCACCTATCTCCAGGATAAAAGGACTTATGTCTCAACAGGGCCTTCAAAAAATAAATCTATACATTCATATTAAGTGAAATTAAATACTACTAAAGTGTCTTCTCGGGTCTGCCTAAAATGTTGATCAGGCAGCTGCAGTTGATCCAGAAAGTTGCTGCTTATATCCTCATTAAAACTTAGAAAGTGGAGCACATCACTCCAGTTTTAAAGTGTTTCCACTTTCTCTCTGTATCTTAGAGAATAGATTTTAAAATACTGTAGTTAGTTCATTAATCACATAATTGCTTAGCACCAAAATACAAAGCAGAATTGCTGTTAGGATATCAACTGTCCAGTTCTCTTAGGTGTTCTGGGTCTGCTATGCATAACCTGAGTGCCTCTGCTATTTAAAAATTTGATTTTGATACTGTAAATTGTGATTATATTGCAAATGCAATTTATCTTTCAGCTTTCTGGTGTACAAGTCCTTAAAAGGGTACAAAAACTGTTTAGGGAAAACAGGAAGCAATAGATTTTAAGTTTGTCTTGATGCTAAAGCTAAGTGCTTTAAAGAAGAGCTTATTCAGTGTTGCTGCATTTTTTTCAGTCAGGGTTTAAAATGATTAATGTCTATAATAAATTAGTACTACAGTGATGGGCTAATGCCATCTTGCAATGCAGAGGTTAAGTGGGATATTATTTTATTTTCTGCCTATTTTATGCACTTTCAACCTTAAAACATAATGGGAAAAAAATACAAAACTATAGTCAACTTCTTGGCAAAATGAGGTAATGTAAAGAAAAAACCTACACTGTTTTCTGTAAGAAGGAGTGTGATGTGCAAAGGTTTATTTGCAAAAAGGCAAGACCAGAATTTTGTCTTTTTTAGCATTTAAAGAGACCGATATCCTCCTACCTTTGCAGGTTGGTATTAAGTTGACCTTGGTTTTATAATGACTGTCTGTAAGCTGAGCTTCCTCTGAATCGATGAGCCACAGATGATTTGAAACCCAAGACCTAAAGAATTTTTTAAACCTGATAAGCCGAGTGGGGGGAATATATGCTTCCTGGGTAGTTACAAAAACATTTCTTTTTTCAGAGAGAGGACAGGACATTTAAAAGGATTCAAATGACTAAACGACAGAAAGGAAAACCAAAGGTAACAAATACAGGCTTTGGTTAAATTTTCATTGATATCATTCCTTTTTCCCCTCTTTTAGAATTTAGAGCTGCTGTGTGTAGATTATCCCACAGCTTTCCAGCAAAAAGTTTCAATTTATACAGGCTATATATTGTTTGATAATTAGGATCTATTTGGAATGTTTGTTACTGACATGGCACTGTCTATTTAGCCTAGGTGCCTTTCCGAACTTAGTCCCGCCCACAAGGTTTGAGGCCGGGAAGTTCGGTCTAGCACTGCTCCATAGTAGCGCGAGTATGATCGCCCACCCTCTGGCGATCCAATCAAATTGTCAGGGCGGGCTTTATACGATGATGGACAGATGATCAACAGTAACGTAATCAACCACGTGACCAAAGCG
>NW_015150688.1:424844-444810 GCF_000732505.1 Cyprinodon variegatus
TCAGCGTTGGCTTTGAGGCGGGTTGAGGGGTGACGCAACGAGAAGCGCGACAGTTCAGTCTAAAGAACATGGCGGCTTTAAAATTTAAAATTACTTCAACGGAAAGTTACCAGATGGATATGCGGATGGATATGCGGAGCAAATCCATCTGGCGGAGTCAGGTTAACTGTCTATATGACTGGGTTAAATTCACTTTATCTTCAACTGGTTCCACATAAACAAATTGAATACATTTTATTTAAATTAGGTTGGAAAGCCTCAGCGATTTCAATCTTTGGGTTTCTTTTTTTATTCAGTTTCTTAGATGAGATATTTTATTTCTCTTTTAGTAAGTTAGTTGGCCAGCCATTCATTGAATGGTTTGCCCATTTTCCATGTTTGCTCAATTTGTGGATCTGACTCTGGTTGAGTGAAGTCTTGCATCTGTAGCGTTGTTATCTATTGAATTTCTTTAGATTACAACTTTTAATCTCATTGATGCTATCAGAAGAGTTGTTTTTTCATTATCTCTCAATGTACTTGCCAGAAGGTAATGAGATTTGTGTCTCTCTACTGAAATTTAACTTAGTTCTGAACAGGTACTGGTTAACTGGGGATAGTTAAAATTACTGCTTAAAACAGAAAAGCACATTTCTATACATAACCTTAAAAAAGTACTTTACATTTCATAACATTATCCATTTAAGTAAAATCAATGTTTAGATGAAAGATTTAGTTTTAAAACACTTTGTTTGATAACAGCCTCATTAAAATAATGTGTGTAATTAGCTATGAAATACAACAGGGCAACAGTTCCTGTTTGATCTAAGCAGCTCCATCAGAAGGTGTTTTAGAGAAAGAGGCAAACCCTTTTATAAACATGATCAAACAAACTCTGTCTTAGACCATTAAACATTTTTTTTTACAGTTAATGTAATATTTATCTGATGGTATTTCATTTTAAGTGTCTTTTTTATATGGGGTACTGGATCTAAATCCTATCCATAAAGTTTTATGTAGATTATTGCTTGCCGTAGCATGCCTAGTAATTGGTATCTGTTCTTGCTTTTTCAGCTCATACATTCGGTTTCAAATAATCTTTAACGGGTATCATTAAAGAACAGATAAACTGTCCACATGCAGCACTTATTATTAAGAGAATTTATCATAGGTTGATTGTGATGAGTTGGATTTAACTGCACTGGAGTGAAATCCTCCATAAACAGATCCTCTCTAAATTCTGTTTCATTTTTTCCTCTGTTTTGAATTCTTTGACACACAACATGCTGATAATTGTGTGTATTTGCTTTTTTCTACACACTAAGCTTTCGTTTACCCTTCCATCACTTGAATGCCTCCACCCTCAGGGGACTCCTATTTCTTTGTGCTGTAAGAATCTTTGAGTCGACAAATGGGGAACATTTTAGCATGTAAATTATACCCTCCTCTGACTCGCAGCCTCCTGTTCACCTCCCAATTTGCATAAGTAAGTATGACTGAATAAACGTGTGATGAAAGGGTTGGTAAGGTTGTCATTTTGAGGCCATTAACTCGTCAAAAACTGTGATTGAGATAGAGATGAGTTGGTATGCCTTCTGTCTTCTTTGGCTTTTCAAATTCTAATTGTTACTTCTGCTA
This sequence comes from Cyprinodon variegatus, assembly GCF_000732505.1. Taxonomy (NCBI): domain Eukaryota; kingdom Metazoa; phylum Chordata; class Actinopteri; order Cyprinodontiformes; family Cyprinodontidae; genus Cyprinodon; species Cyprinodon variegatus. Next base: position 426,462 of record NW_015150688.1, read on the forward strand.
AACCGGGGCCTATACTTCATACCGATACACCTCCACCACCCTGGGCCATATGCTAGAATCCTGCTTATGGATTTTAGACTTCAACACATTTACCCAGCTCACTGTGCCAACATCCACCTGGCAGTAGATCACCTGCTTCCTAGCTGACCAGCAGCAGTGTTTGAGGATGGACACTAGGGATGTAAATCACACCCATCATGGCGATTCGATTCAGTATCGATTTCCTGACCCAACGATTCAATTATTTTCAATACTCAAGAATACACCACTTTTCGATTTGATTCAATTAATCGATTCATTTTATTTTTTTTTTTAGACCTTACAGGCTAAACAAAGTTTCAAGTTTGAAATAAATCAATGAAAGCTGTAATATCGTTATGCATTTTGTTTTTTAGAAACAACAGCAAATAACAGAAGTAGAAAAGTTGCATCAAAAAATACTGCAAAAATCCTGCTCAAAATCAGTGCAATGAGTGCAATGCAATACCTCGGCTCCAGACGTCCCACCCCCTCTGCAGATGCTCCGCTGCTCCTCTCCCAAATTGTAGCTGACCGCAAACAGTGCCACAGACAGGAGGCCGGCTTGTTTTGTTTTTATGACCGAAATTGCGGAAAACAACTCGTGAAGTTTGACCCACTAGAAAAGCGAGGTGCACGAGAACGCTGGGAGCCTTTTTCCACCTGGATCTCCGCTCTTTTTGGCCCTCATGTCCCTCCGTCGTCGGACTAAACTCGCCCCCACTTCCTCGCCGCCTCGGCCGTATCTAGACCCACAGCGTGTAGCACAGACCACGCTTCAATATTGAGCATAATTTAAAAATGTCTGTGTCAAGCTTGCTGCAACACACTGCTGTAAGAGTTTAACCAGGAAGCGAGGTAGGAGGGCAAAATAGGTTTAGCGCCACCGCAGCACGGGAGGGAGAATTACGCCCAGGAGCAAATGGATAAAAATAGACTGGAGGAAAAAAAATAAACTGAATCGATCATCTTGCGGACGTGTCGATGCATCAGATCGTCGGCTGTTGGATCGATGCATCGATACAAAGCGATTATTATTTACACCCCTAATGGACACCATCCTCTACTGCCCAACAACTAGCAACAGTGGAGCCGATTCTTCATTCCTCTCCTCCCTGCACTTACAGACCCAACTATTAACAGACTTGAACACATTGGGACCTATAACTTCATTAGGCTTTGAAGGGTGAGGAGGAGTTAATAGGAGTACAGCTTTAAAGAAATAGTGAAGATCCTGGCTTGCCACTGACATACAAACCTACAAAGATCAAAGTATATATACTTTAACCGGTCAAAGACAAGCAAAAGGATTAGGGAACTTTCCATAGATGGGAAAAATATTATCAACAAAAAGAATTAAGAGTTAATTCTTACTTTGAAGTGTCAGTTAAAGAATTGGCAAGACATTTTAGGTTCCTTGAATATTAATTATCCTGTCCAGAGGATGTTTGTAGATAATTCTTTGATTCATCGTTCTCCTCTTCTGAAAGATCTGGGATGCCAGAGAACATCTAATTGTCCCTCATTCCCCGAGTTTGTATATCCAAGATGGTTTTCATTTTTTGGTTTTCACCATACAGCTGTGTCAGTTCATTGGTAAGTTGTTTTAAGTTACCCCTAAGTACTTGATTCTTAACTGTTTGAAACTACCCATTCCTGGCTGAACTCCAGAGACGTCTTTAGAGCTTGGGGTTCGTTATAGGGAACCTGCAGGCATCCAGGCTGGTGAGCTTCTTGTCTAGAGGATCAAGGAAATCAGTTTCACTTTCTGGAGAGAGAGTGGAAGTGCTGGTCAAACACTGTGAATGCAAGCACTTTGACGATGGCGTAGACAGGGTTGTAGCTATCAAAGATTTCTGGTTTGCCCATCACAATGTTGTCAAAAATGGTAAATTACTCTCCAAATTGGCTAAGGTCTTTTTGCCCGTTCTTGTTTTTTTGGGAAATATGAGAAAATACTTTGTATCTAAAATGTCCTTTTTAGATGGCATTTTTTAGATTGTTTTTATCCGAGTAGGTCATAATGTTTATCTGTATACTGCCATGTTACTAATGGGAATGTGTTATGGTATGTTACCCATTTACCTGGGAATCCATACATATTTCTGCATTCTAACCTCATAACTCTTTGTGCTTGTCTGTACTTTACATGAAGCCACCAGGAAAATCTGCAGCAAGTATGCAGGGATATTTACAAGAGCACAGCTAAATAATCAGCTTGACAAATGCATTTCTAAATGTTGCCTGTACAGATGGGGAGCTTCTCCCAGCTTTTCTATAAGATTATTTTTTTTCTTAGAAAGCATCTACAAAGCTAAGCACATGATCAGAGTCTCCCTTATACCATAGACATGCAATATGCGTGAGTTTTTCCAGTTTCTTTGATCTGACTTGCTGAAAACCCAAAGGCTGCTGCAAGTAACTGGCTGATTAAAACATACCTGATGTGAAACAGGTTGTGTATCTTGTACTCTGTATCTCTTTTTCCTGTAAACCAAAACCTTACGCTTTCTGTTACCGGTAAGTTGGGTTTGTCTTTTCCTTTTGTTTACCACTGCTTTTATGTCCTATGGTTAAAGAATTGAAAAACTGCCACGGATGCTGTCATGCTGCTGCCATGTATTGAGATGGCCTCATCCCACCTTTCTACCTAATAAAGGGAAGATGGCTGATGCAAGAGGAAAAATGTATGCCTTTAATGAGCTGGCCCTGCAGTTTCTCAGTCTCATTTCTTAGTTGGCAGAGGTAAAGAAGCAGTAAAGATCTGGCAGAAGTAAAGATATATACCATTCGAACTGACACCTGGATCGAAACATACAAATTAAACAATAGATTATTTCAATGTTGGGGATACATTTTTTTTCATTTTTTTATACAAGTGTTTGGTTATTCAAATGATTCCTCATTCATATGGGGTTTGTCCGGCTCTCTTTCACTAACAAAAACACCCCATCTAATCATATATCAAGACTGCTTTGCATCATATATTTTAGGGCTCAGCACAGTGCTGCCACCATCTGGCAGCTTTTCCACTTTGCAGAAATACTGTGCAGGTTGGAGAAATAAATATATAAAATCCCATCTCTGAAACTGTCTGGTGAATAATTAAGAAATGTCCACTACAACAATAAAACATATAAATAACCATCTTATTTTATATATTAAAGATATTTGGATATCAGCTTTGATAAGATTAAATGATTTATATCCATATTAGGCACCTGTTCTTGTTGAAGTTCTTTTACTATAAATCAAATGAAATTCAGATTAAATCCTTAATAATTAAAATTTTTATCACTCTGGTAAAGATTTTTTTTTCACTAAATGTTTGGGAGAAAATAAAATGGATACTGTGAGTGCCTGGAAATTCATTATACAGTTTTTAGAGGTGTTATCATTAAATGTTACCCTTCTCTCCCATTCTCAAATTTTTTTTTTATCTGCTATTCGACTAATGTAATATTTATATGTGCTGCTGAAATTCTGAGTCTAAAAGTAAAAAGGTGAACAGAAATTGTAGCTGCTCTGTTTTTCACCAAACCTTCATTTGCCAGCCTTGGGCTTAGGGTACAAGTTTTTTTAACTTTGTTCTATAAAAAATCTTGCTTAGAGCCACTGTTGGCTTTGTGCAAGTATTTTCTCTTATGTCAGAGACTCGCAGATGAAATACAAAAAAAATGCTTCAAAGGGAAAGTGGAATTTTTAGAGTTGAAGGTAAGTCAGCTGAACAACCCAAGATTGCAAAGATGAAACAACCAAAGAACTGTTATTATTTTATTAGTTAGTGTTTTTTAATTCCACAATGAAATTCTGGAAATACAAAACTGTTACCTGGAAATACGCAAAATAGCTCTTATTTGAAATGATGCTCAATATAAGTTAAGACTACACTTTGCTACAAAGATTACCTTCTAGTTCAGCTAGTAGTGCTGGACAAAACCTTTGTTTCCCAACAAAATTGTTTAGCTTTTTAATTTTTCCTCTTTTTGCTGACTCATGAACTTTGACCTAGTGTGGAACAAGTCAAGGCTGTAGAGCTTTAGCTGCTGTTCTGGCTTCTTTTGAACCCAGAATTTATATTGGTAGATACATTTAGGGCTGGCCTCTCCTGGGAAAACTCACCATTGTTCCATGTGTTTTTCTTACTGTGGCTCAGTAAAGTCCAAATGCCTTAGAAAAGCATCTGAGATGCAACTCTGAAGTCTTGAAGTTGTCTACAAGAATGGATTTTGAGTAGACTGTACTTCTTAGTAAGCTTAGGTGCTTCAGTGTTTGCAGTTAGATGCTGCATTTGTTTTTATAAACCTGTTGTAAAGAGAGTGATCTCTTCTACCATCATTTCCCGGGACACCATCTGAACAGATTACTTAAAAAGTTAAACAAGCTGATAAAGAAGGCCATCTCTGTTCTGAGAACTCCTCTAGAACCTCTGGAGATTATTCCACAAAGAAGAATTCTTCATGATATTAAGAACATGTCTCCTCATTAAATGACAGAGTGTCTTCAGTCAAAGACTTCTCTTTTGTAGCAAGACAGACCGCTACAAAATATCCTTCCTCCCTGAAACCATCAACATCTACAGTATGGTTACTTGTTGGAAAAAAAGCAGATAGGTTCAGCCGGTAGAGGTACTTTTGAACAGGGTGTGCTATGAATTTATTTTTTATTTTTTGGAAATAGATTGAGATTGACTACTTTACTGTCATATATGCTTCCGTGCATGCAACCAGAGTCTGTAACGCACAGACATCTTCAGTTCTCAGGTGAATATATGTACTATTAATTAAACTTTACAATAAAACTATAACAACATAGATTTGTTCAGCTGGCATGAACCTGAGTCACTGTGTTTATGTCACATGTGACTCTAATAGCTCCAAAACCCTTTGACGCAAACCAAAAGGAAATAATTATATCATTATACTATTTAAACGTTACTGAACAGGTCTCCACATCCATTACGCAAAGAACAAAAGATCAAAATAACACTCTAAAACACTATGGTTACGATAAACTACACAAATAGATATGAAAGTGTGCGGCAGCAAGATGCTCTTACTTTGAGCTACAGGCATGGTGCCCTGCCTGGTTACAGGTGTCCAAATGTTGAGGTGCGCTCTGGGGTCATCAAGATAAAGGCTCTCATAAGTGGACAAGTCCGAAATGTGTTTCTGTGCCATATTTCCTCCTCGTTTCTGCCATTAGACAATGTAAATTTACTAGTTTGCTGCCTAGAGCGGGATACCATACTCTGGCTTGCTTGACGTTGCCATGACAACATAACTTCCATGAACTTTTGTTGATTAAGCCTCAAGATAATTACATTCAAATCCAAATACACAAAGTAAAAATAATTTCCCAAAATATTCATAAGAAATGTATAAATTGTGCTAGGTATTTCTAATAATTTTTTTTAAATCTCTCTCTCGCCACTTCCTGCGACCATGGATAGGTTAGTAGAGCATTTAATTTCCCTTTTGTATTAAATGAAATCTATAAAAGGTCTCCATCAGAGAACATCATACAAGGTCTAAAGTTAACCCATGCTTAATTGTATAATTAAAATTTTTTTCTCACATCAGTCCATCCAGCCACCCATAGAAATGCTGGTGCATCCGTTAGTAGGTAATTGAGAGACACTTCACATACTGGATAGATCTCATGCCTAATTAACGCCATTTGGAAATGGCCGGTTAAACTCTCATATATGGCTTTGATGAAACTGGAGAACCTGGAGAGCATATAAACATGTACTACAACAGCATGTTATCTCCACACAGAAAGAAGCTTGCTATGGTATAAATACAGTACCTACTGCTGCTAGGCAATAATGTTAACAATGTTTACCATGCTGTTAACAGTACCACAAAGTATTTAGGAGACATTAGTTTGGGTTAGCCAGTGCTATGGTTGCAGCATTTAAGAGGATATGATTTTACATTCCTTTGAAGTGTAAAACATGTAATTGCTCTAGTCATTACATACAAGTTTATTCATATTTTATTTATATAAAATTATCTATGAAAAATGTCTGCATTTTAGAATGTAAACTGGTATCTTTTACAACATAGTAGCACAGTGTAGTCGGTAAAATCCATTTCCTATGAATTCCATTGATTTATGAGGGCTAATTTTGCATTTATATATTTTATAAAAGTTTTCGCTTAGGCTTTGCACAACTGCAAGGCTATGCAGTGTCAGAGCGAGATGAGTTGTTTTATTACTATTAGGGATTGTCTGAAACAGAAAATAATAATTCCCATAACAGGCCAGAGTCTTCCCTTCAAGGTTTATCCAACATTTACAAATTTCTTCTGTATGACGTTTTGATTAACTGTATGTGGGGACATTCACAGCTCATTTGCAGAATTTAAGTTAGTGAAAAAACCTTGTCTACTGTAGATCAGAACGGGGCAGAAAATCGAGCTTTTAGGGCTGTTGTGATTGTCTTGTTCTCCTCTTTGCAAAGATAAAATAAAGTCCAAACTGAGCGAATATCCATCAATCTCTTTTATTTAATTGGACTGCATAATTGAATACTTTTTACACAATACACAGCTGGACTTTTTTAGTGTTCTTAGATCAATCTATCAATCTATAATCCCATGTTAGAAAAACGTACCACAAGATGCATGCTGGGTAAATGTTTTGTGTTATTTACAATTTTTTGGAAGTTAACTCAGAAAGAAAACTCTATTGTCAAAAACATCCCAACCTAGAAAGATTTCCTTTTTGGGCGTTATTATCCCAAAGAATCCTGTCAGTTCAGCCCACACTTTATCTCAACATAGACTAAGATTGAAGAGTTGGGTAAACAGATGCCTAAATAATAGATAATTCAGCTCAGGAATAGAAAGGCTGTCAGATGCCATTGTTTTCTGCCAAATTGGTCCAAACAAGTCATCTTTAAAAACTGAAATGCCTATTAATATAGTCTCCAAAATATTTCTAGAATCTATATGCTTTACTGAGAGAGTAATCAATTGTAAAAATCTACCAGAAGTTTAGTTATACTGTGGATATATCAGTTTGGCCACACAGAAACACGAATCAAGTCAACTTCAAATAATTTTCTTTTTAGTAAAACGTTCCATAGGGGTAAAATCTGTTATGGAAAATCAATTTTCTGGTTCTATTAAATTGGAAAGTGTCCAACAGAGTAGTAGACTGGCTCCACTGGTCGGGTTATATAGATTAATTTTCATGTCATTTCAAATGTGACATCTGTAGAGTGTTCGGTGAAAGTATTGTAATCTTGTGTACGTGACTTTGCATGCATGTATCTCAATCAAATGAAATACTCTTATACTTGAGCCTCTGAAGGTTAAAACCTGTATTCCAAAAGTGTTTTGTGTTTGCCTCACCTAGTTGCCTTCTAAGGACACCTTGATAAATTGTCCCTGAAATAATCTCCTGAAAGCCGTCATGACATGCTGTCGGCAAACAATCACCAGAGCTCATTAGCAATGCGTATTGACATCGGTTTAAATTGCAACTGAGAGCATCAGCATTCTGTGGAGTATTGATGCCCCTGCAGACAGCAGTGGTGGTAAATACAGCAGCTAGGACAAGGTCTGATCGTGACTCACCTCCACAGGTGTTTAGGGAAATATAACTGAAAGAAACAGAGCTTTTCTGTTCTGTTTTTTTTATACAGTTCTCTGTGCCACTGCAAGGTGACTGATTCAGTTCAATTCAGTGTTTTGGAGGCTGTCCATTTGGATCTGCTGGTGGAACATTGTGCAAGGTATTACACTGTTAGTCATGGCACGGGCTGCACAGTACTGATTAGTTTTAAGGCATCAGCCATATGTGACTGAATGCTTGCTTTTAGTAGGTGAAAAGCAACAGTAAAAGAGAAGAAACTTTAGCACTCAACATAGAGGAAACATGTTAACAATGTAAAAAAGGAAATGCAGACAGTTTTTCACAAAAAAAGCTAAGGATCTGATTGAATTCACTAAGTAAACCTTTATCTTATGAACCATCATCTCAGAACTGATGATTTCTCAAATCTGTGAGACAAAAGCTTCCTCCAAAAGATAACTGCATCGGTTCATTGACTTTGCAGCAATCCCACCAGTACCTTATAGCAAGGAAGTTATAGATTTAAATTTGTAGATAAAAGCCTTTCTGCATTAAGCTTACATTTTCTTCTGCGATAGGTTAACTCCTGGTGTTAGGGGTTCCTCTTAGAATTCAAAAATATGCATGCTAAGTGCATTGGTCTATAGCCCTTACGTGTGAATGTTCAGGCACAGCTGTTTTGTCCGTATGTCACAGAGTTTCCCTGTGACTGACTGTTAAATCTGCATAGACTGTAGTCCAAATTCTGCTCAATCAACATAGAAGATAACCATCAGTCCCTACAAAACCCTGCAAGGGTAAGTAGGTATAGACAATAGATGACCAGTGTGATGGCCAAACCCATGACCACACCTCAAGTCTGGACTATACATGCACCTTTATTTATTTAATCCATACACATACTTTAGTTTGCAATAAAACTTTATTCTTGGTTCAAATGCATGTGTTCTATTTGTAAGTGCGTACATTTAGTTCACTGTATTTGTTTGCACTCATTCATATTTCTGTTTTTGTCACTAATGTTTCTTACAGATGGTGCCTCGGATTTTGGCCAGACAAAGACGGCAGCCAGGGTTCAGATCTGCTAAATGCAGGTGGGGGAAATTGGACTGTTCTATCATCTGCAGCTTAAAGGGGTGAATTAGAATTTTCCTTTTCTAATTTTTTTAATCTTTCACTTAGGAATTGTTTTGCGGTTGGTGTGTTTTCATTTCTAAGATATAGATTAGTTTTTTTTTGCCAAACCTAACTGTACTGCCAATGTTTGTAATTTGTGGTTGTTTGTTTAGTTTGAATTACCCCTATTGTGTTAATGGTCTGATCAGCCAGTGTGTATATATACCTGTGTGTCAATTCTTTGTTAGGTTAGTTATGTTTTTTTTTATGCAGCCAGTTAGTTTGGGCACACTTTGCTTGAGTTAAATTTTCTCTTTTTGGTTGGCCTCTTTTATAACTTGAACCCATGTATTTTTGTAAGTTTTTTTTTGGGTTAAAAATAAAAAAAAACTATTTTTGTATTAATTCTTGTGACTCCTCATGCTTTTCATGTCGGTCCCTCACACCAGAAAGGATGAACTTCTTGCCTCAACTACTGCTTTGGTCTCACCATGCAGGCTTCTTTAATAGAAGCCCATGTTTTCAAGAAATGGTTAGGCTTCTGGTAATCTATTAACAGCCTGAGTCAGCATGATTTCAAACATAAAAGGCAACAGAAGATCTAACATAATTATCCGCAAAATAATAAGTTAATGCAGTTAAGAAAATAAAAAGCTAAAGATTGAAGTCAGAATACTGAACTTGCAAAATGAATGGCAGCAGTAACTCAGTCACTGGCTTCATTCAAGAAGGAGACACAGCTAAACAGAAGAGCTTGATTAAAGGTCTACCTGCATTGGGAAAGAAAAACACATACTGACAATAACTCTGACAAAGCATCCATCTCTTTCTTTCAGATGCTACTCTTAAGTACGACGACATCATTCAGTCCTATTTCATTCTGTTCAAATATAGAAAAGTTTGTCCTTCACTTTAGATTTCTATCCATTATTCATAGTAAGGTGACCAAGTCAAAACATTCTGCCATAAGGTTTTTTTTTTTGTAAAATTAATGTTTAGTGCTGAAGTAACAATTTGAGTACATTGCACTTATGTCTCAATCTCTGCTTTTTTGATTGGGTTTGTTAAATGTTAGCTGTTTGGACTGTGAATCATGATAGATTTATTTTCTTTAAAAAATAGTTTTTTATGTTCCCAAAATTGGTCTTAATCTTCAATTTAGTTTTACTGCTTTTTTTAGTAAAGCTATAGTTTATATGCCAGCAGGTTTATTATTACTATTTTTTTTTTCTCCAGAGAGAAGCATCCATATTTACATGGTTTTTGGCAAAGTTTGGTTTTCAGACATGATTGGAGTGAACAAAAAGCCCGCTGTAGAAACAGGTTATACTTTATGGGTCACTGATTTTGAGAAGCGTATACGGAGGGTAAAACATGATGAAAGACAAATGACACTGATAACAAATTGTGGTGTTTCATTTCACTTACGTGGAGGACAATGTAGATGGTTTCCTACATTTCATAATTGTTTTGCATCATCATGATACACATTATTTAACTATTGGCATGCTGCATGATTTAATTGTGTCAGAGACTAGGTGAATTACATAGTGAGGTGATTTTAAGGAAAACATTTCCACCAGATAATATTCAACATGTGCTCAAGCAAAGAAATCATCTGATGCTGTAAACGTCATTGGCACAGACATAAATTTTCTGAACAATCGACTCTTCTGCTCCACACAATGGGTGCAATGTGACATTACCGACGGTACATCAGACAGCTGACAAGTCTGCACCGTGTTCTACCTTACTGATCAGAACATTTGAATTTCAATCGTTCGACTGCTCTGGACTTTTAAAAAAAATGAAAATAATCAAAGGCTGAAATAATTATAGAGATTGTGTTCTGAAATCTTTGCAAACAGATTTTAATGGTTCTGTGTGCAAACCTCAGACACTTTATGTTATGTTTTTCCCATGATAGTATGATGAGAAAAAGCAGAGAGAGCATACTGTAACATTAGAAATTAAACTAACAAATACAGCAGAATGGGAGAATAGAGACGGAATGAAGCAGAATGATTAAATGGGGTCCCTACGTCCTCCAGCAATCTAAGTCTATAGCAGCATAACTATAGAGATTTTTTCAAGTTTTTGAAGATTATTTTTTGTGCATTATGGATGATGCTGGATTATGATTATGGATTATGGATGGATGCTAAAAAATAGCATAAAGATATTCAAATTTTTAACTGGGAACAAATGCAAAGCATAATCCAACATTTTTTTAAGACTCATATATTGCACAATATTGAGCTTCTTTCTGAAAATAAGGTTGAAGAAACACATAAAATTAACCCTCCCAACCTAAATTTTCCTTCATCCAAATCAGTTACAAATCCAACGATAACTGAAAAATGAGAAAACTCCACTCAAGGGTCACAAGTTTGCTTCACAGTAATTATGTTAAAAATGTAATAAGCCATGCTCTCTTCTGGGTTCCTGTGGTCTCTAATGGAAGCAGCTCTTGCTTGTGGATAAAGCATTTTATGCTGTATTTGTGCGCTTGTTGAACACTCTAGAAATGTGTACAGAATGAGCAAAACGGATGCCTTCTTTCGTTGTGAAACTGTTGATTAGGTTGCCGAATGAAGTGATGTTAATTGCGTGTTGCTGGATTTGGGCTCGGGGCCCAGGCCAGCTGCTGTCATCACAACAAACACAGACACCCTCTCACACACATGTGCCACTTTTTGTCTGTTTAGGAGGAATCATATTATTTGATCATTTGGAGGGAGACTGTAATCCATGATCTCATAATCTAGATTATTTCCAAGTGAGCTTTCACTTAGTTCTTTAATACCAGGACAACCAGAAAAAACAAAACAAAAAGCTACTCTTAATGAGCAATTTAATTAATGCAACAGCTGGTGGTACTTGTGGAAAATATGAATCCTCAGAGAAGATAACCCCAAAACAAACAAAAAAAAAAAGAGTAGAGGGTTGGAAAAAGTGCAGAACGTTATATTTTTTTATTTGGTGTAAAATGTTTGGAACTATTTAAGTCAAGTTAAACATCAACCAACATCCACCGGGTCGCAGGCAGTACGTTTGAAAATAACACCATTTAAACTTTTACCAAAATAGACATGCTATACATCTGTAACTTAGATTCTTTAGCTTAAAAAAGCTTAGATTGTCCATAATTAAACTGCCAAGTTCATTTAATGGAAATTAATTAATAAAGATATAGGAGCAATATAAATCAGAATTTTGACATCATGCATTTGAAGGAATACTGGAATATAAACAATCTTATATTGTTTATATTCCATTCGTCTGTAAGGGAATATGGATAAAAAGTAATCAAGCATTCCAAGATGAGAAAATGGCCACATAAAGTCAGTTTTTTACCATTTGAAAAATTCGATCCTTGTAGCTAATGCTAACCATCTTGCTAATTACCCTAGCTTTTACAAACATTTCTGACTGTTCTTTGGTAATATTATTTTCCTAACCTTCCACCCTACAAAACAAAAGTGACCCTATCGATTATGGTTTCCAGATTTGATGCCCTGACAACCCTCGAAGCATCACGAGTGCTCCCTCTCAGCCGCCATCTCTACGCATGCTCCCCCTCATTTTATTCCTCATAAAGTCCGGCTTCTATTGCTTATGTCCACATGAAATGTTTGGCTCTAGAACCAATGAAATTACATTTAAAATAAGGGTAACCATGGCTGATTAGAATTTTGCATCCAAGATATATTGCCAGGCATAAACGGCACACAGACACATTAGTGACTCAATCATTGCCATTGATCTCTGTTTATTCACGGGATTGTTGATAAGCAGAAAAAACTGAAGTCACCTGCCACCGTCTTGGTACACCCAACGATTAAGTTTTGGTAGAGCTCATCGGATGGATCATCAACAACAAGAAATCTCTCGATTTTGCTGTGCCTCTTTAGATAGTCAATTACTTGTTCATTTTGATGAATCACCTGTGTTAGCCCACTAACAACAACTGCATTTGGGATTTTAACCCCAGACCTTTGCACACTTTGGACATCAACTTCAGTATCAATGTTCAATTTATCTGGCTCCTGGCTGACTCGCCAGTTCTGTAACCCTTGTTATGGTATACTAACTAGGCAAAGGAAAATATCAATAGCAATAACTGGACCAATATCAGAAGGCACTAGATTATTTTAGGAGCCAATATTTTGAACATCAGTATTGACACAGACAACCATTTAGTTTAATTTATGCACCTACTTATTGCAAATCAACTGATTAGATGTAAACATACGTTTGAGGAACAATAAACACAAAAATAACAAACTAACATAACAAAGCCGGCAAAATAAATAAATAAATAAATAAATAAAATACTCTTGTACCCAAAATCAGTCTTTGTTGCAATGAGTCATTCTTTATATCATTCCTACCACACAGTCCATAGGAAAGGAGGAGCTGAAGGATACTGTGCACACTCAGTTTCACTATGAGTTGTCAGGCTCGCCACCCAGATCACCCTGGGAATCTGTAGATCCTGGAAGCACTCCAGCAGGTGATGGAGCTTGGTCTTTCCTTAATCGTGTCTCCTAAAAAAAAAAAAAAAACCTGACCTAGAGATAGACCAGATGCAGTTCCAACATCTTATTACATTTATTCTGTCTGCATAATGTTCACATTCTAATCTTCCATTAATTATCAACAGTCAACAATAATACTTATCATTAATTAATACAAATCATGGTCTCAAAAGATTTAGTTGTACAACAAAAATATTTCTTAAGTTCAAGTTTTTTAACGTGGCATCGTAACAGTGTTGCTGTAGATAAGCTTCTATAAATATATATACACCGGTATATATATATATATATATATATATATATATATATATATATATATATATATATATATATATAACAATCAGGCAGGAGCCTAACAGTTGCAATCCTAACCAAAGCAAAGCCTACAGGCTCCGCTGTTCCTCCTCAGAGCTCAAGGAGAGCATGTGTGATAATATCAAATTCATAGGAGCTAAACTTGCAGTAAATTAACCCTTAATTTAACATGACATATAAAAAAAATCCCAATCACTATCGAGCAAATGTGTAGTTTCTGCCAAAATATTTTATTTTTGTTGTGGATTTTTGTAATACGGATAATTAGGGTAATACAATTTTTTTTGCATGAACTATGTTTGTTCTCTTCTTCCAAACTCTGCTTCCAACTAAGCAGAACTTTGTTTGGAAATTGTGAGATGCGTTCTTTTTTAATGACTGGATTTGATTAAACTTTTAAGCCTCTCTGTTAAAATTAATATTTTGATCGAGATGAGAAATTTGCTTTCTGGTACGTCATCACTAGAACTTTGTCAATAGGAAAGGAACATAGAGTATCTCTATGGTGTCTTAAGGTACCATAACTGGCAAACACTCAGGCAATGAGGTGCTGGCAGTCTTCCTCTTAAGCTCCATGATGATTAGGTGGATTAGGATTAGTAGGTGATGAGTAACAGGTGCGCAGACAGAGCCAACAGGTGAGCTCCTCCACCTGCAGCCTCTAGTCACCTAGTGGATGAAGGTGAAAGCAGCAGGCAAACAAGAAAAAACCCAACAAAGAGAAACCAAAACCAAGTTCCCAACAAAAAGTTGAATGGGACATGGAACAAATTAACAAAGTACTTGATCATATGTGGATTCCCAATTCAGATTTTAAAGATGGGAGTCAAATGTAAATTCATGGGATTTTTCATGCGTAGGAACCACATGCGGGCTGCTCAGTGGAACAGTGGGTAGCAATGCTGCCTTACAACAACAAGATCCAGGTTTGATTCCCGGTCCCGCTCTTTCTGCATGGAGTTTACATGTTCTCCCTCAGTATGCGTGGGTTCTCTCTGGGTACTCAGGCTTCCTCCCACAGTCCAAAAAAGCATGATTGTCAGGTTAATTGGTTTCTCCAAATTGTCCTTAGGAGTGAGTGTGTGTGTGAATGGTTGTTTGTTGTGTTTGTCTCTGTGTTGCCCTGTGATGGACTGGTGACCTGTCCAGGGTGTACCCTGCCTCTCGCCTGTAGACAGCTGGAGACCTAGAGAGATGCTCAATCTAAATCTGAAATTAAGTGTAAAACCTAAAGCTTGCACCATTTTAATTAATATGTCATTGATTAATAGTTCTGATAGCGATTTGATTTAGAATATACATTATATTATATAATATCCACATTCATAAATATGAATTAACATTCTAACATAGAAAAATCTGATTTAAAAAGTATGTCATGAAGAGAAGAAAGCTCAACAAACTAGGATACTTATATGGATCTTGCAGTTCTACTCAAAACAGCGTTTCATCTTTACAGGCTCAATATATTCCTGACTCAGGAGCTGTTACTTATAATATTCATTTATCTTTGCACTTCAGGACTTTTCCATTTAGTTTCCCCAGATCAAATGGATGTTTGCGACGGAACATCCCATTTGGGTTACTTTTGCAGAAAATGTGAAAATAGGCTTACTGTGAGCAACAAATGAGGAGTTTAATCTCTTCAAGACATTTTATGAGGTCAGTGAATGTTTCTTCAGGTTATTTCTTTTAAAAGAACAAAGATTAATGCAGGAAACATGGGTGATGTAAAGTCCTGTTTTGTGGACGTGTCGGCATGTTTTCTCTGAAGCTGCAGAGGGAACTTTCCTTACCTCAGTACCAATGTGAGCATGACCCAGACTAGAAGCATTAATAATGTCTCAAAGATGGATGGATGCGACCACAGGTACATGTGTAATGTAAGAAAATGACTTGTCATTACTTGATTGCCTGCTTCAATCCCACCATTCTGCTGCAGACCTAAAACTAATGTTTTCTTGCATATGAAACCAGGTCACATGTAACTTTTACAATTGTGTTCAAACTCTTACCTGATAATTAAAATTAAGCTAATAATTGTAATCCTTTTAGCAGTGTGTTCACAAGAACTTTGTCGTAATCAATCACTCTGTCAGTAGGAGTCAAATTATGTTTCTCCTCATTGAGTGAAAAGGCTGAAGCACATCCTGCTTCTGATTAGACTGACCCAGATTTCTGATTTGTAGCATGAATGCTAATTTTAAGATGGAAAAAGGAAAGAGAATATTTGTATACGGGGAAGGGTCTGCTTGAACACTGAAAACAAAATTGGGATAAGGAATATAGCATGTTGGTGATTTCTTTTTTTAAAATTAAAGTACCCTTTTTCTTCATGATTTTTATAGGAGGACATTGGAGGGGTCCATTCTATTTTTTCCAACTTCTCTTTTAATTTCACGCTTGTAGCTCATCATAGTTGCACTGATTTCCATGTCTGAAATTGCTCAAATATGCACAAAGGAAATAAATAAACACAAGGTGACTATAAAACACGAGCCAAGAATTGCTGAAGGCCAACTATGCCCTGCATACATTGGGACATCAGTGCTTCAAACACCGGCATCATAAGAATAAAGTAGGGAAGTCTCTAATTCAAAAGGGAATTTTAAAGGAACAGATTTTAGCTGCAATTAGTCCAGTGGGCAAAAGGAATCTATGAGAAAGGTTCTCTGAGAGACATTAGTTTGGACACCTTATAGAACAGCACTCGTGGTGCAGCCATCTGGCAAGTCGAAATAAAAAGTAATCCAGAAGAGAACAATTCTGGCACCTTTCAGCTCGGGAGGACTGTTTTTTTTTTTAATCTGGAAGTAAAATGTAGCTCCATTTTAAATGAACTTCTTCAATTGGTAACAAGTAATTGAATTAAGTTTGCCCAACGTATTCAGTTAAATTCAATTCAGTTTATATATATAATGCCAATTAAAAAGATGTCCTCTCAGGACATTTTACAGAGACAATTCAACCAGATCATAGAGTCAGTGTGGTCAAAGTTTTCTATCTAAGGGAAACTAGCTGGTTGCAATCGAGTCTTTGACTTGACAGCATCTCTCACACCAAGCATGCTTGTAACAACAGTGGAGAGGAAAACTCCCTTTTAACAGGCTCAGTGTGAGCAGCCTTCTACTGAGGGTAATTTCTGCTAAAAGGTAATTTTGTTAAGGAAATAATAAATTTCTCTTGAAAATAAATGGCATTCCCACTCTGGAGTTCCATAGAATGGATTGTTATTCACAAAGGGTAAAGGTGATTCCAAAGACTCATTTCATGTCAGAATGCTGCATTTAAAATTCCCTAAGATGTTTTAAAGCAATAATCAGAGTAGCTAATGTTTACCTATGTTTCATATTTTCAGTATTGTTACATTTTTTTTTTTTTTGGCTCCAAAATATGGCATTTTCCCATTAACATTTACTGAACTCTACAGGGACAAAATGCTAAACTAACTTCCCAGATCTCAGCCCAAAACTCTAATGACTTGATTCCCTTAAGCTACTCCCACAGTGACACTTTGAGGTAAATAGTTCACAGGTTGTTTTTGGGTGAAAAGAAGGGATAACAGCAGATGACAAACACTGTCAACAGCATTTCAGTCCTTCTAATCATGAGGAGTTACTAAACACTGCAAAAGGTATAGATATGGGGCATATTTTATTGGAAATACTTTAACTTCCCACAGGCTGCTTGCTATTTACAATTTTAAACAAACTTAACTGTTAAGATTTCAATTAGAGTATTTGCTCAGACACTGGTTTAAAGTGAAATGTGCTGGGCTCAGCCAGTCTATTTTCAAGCTGCCATTTTATCAAAGTCTCTGGCTTCTCCATTGCTGTTGGTGCCTGACACACCTGCCATGGCAATTTTAGATGGCGGCTTGTGCACCTGTGGTCCTTTCAGTTCTGCACAGCGTGTTACCTGCATTGCAGTAATTGGACTTCTAATTAAGCTGATGATGTTAATCTTTGGCTGTTTTTATAGGTGCCATGGTGTGTGTTTACCAAAGGGAGATATGCTTTGCTAGATCAGCTGAGATGCAATGGTATTGAATTCTAAAGAAGCGTAAGCTAACCTTCCCCTCAGAATCAATCATTGGATGGCTTGTTTTATGTTTTTTAAATAATCATTATAGAAATAAGAATAGCTGGAAATGGAGACAAAAATTTAAAAGGTCTATTTGGTCCTTTTGGATTCTCCTATGTTTGCTACTTTGCTACTTTATGAGTTCCATAGGTGATGCTTACAGTAGTTCTTGTCCCAGTGTCAAAAAAGTAACACGCAACATATTTGTTGTTTAAAAAAAAATGCTTTTCTCTTACATAGTAACTAAAAATGAAATCACTACTGATCAATGTGTTTGCAGACAAACTTGGTCTTCATCGGAGTCATTGCCTGCTGTTTTAAACCAACTCCAAGTTGGTTTAAAACATACATACCTGTACAATGAAAACCATAAACAATTAACGCTAAGAAACGTAAATATGAGTGATATAAAGTAATAAAATAAACATGAATAAAAAAGATATAAGGGGATATAGGGCTGGGCGATAATTCAATAACGATATATATCGATCGATAGACGTCTGGTGCAATAGAAAAAAAGAGGGTTGATAAAAGTTCGATAAAGAAACGCAGTTTTCCTTCCTTCTCATTGTAGCCTAGCACGTAGGGGTATGCTAGTCACTGCTTCCTCCCAACCAATCACAATCGCGGACCCAGGCACGCCGTCACCAAGCGCCGCCCTCTCAAACCACAACACAGAGCACATGAAG
>NW_015150688.1:445681-450731 GCF_000732505.1 Cyprinodon variegatus
GGGCATATGTGTTAGGGGGCCAGTGCCCCAGTAAAGCTTTGTGCCTAGCAACGCCCCTGCCTAAGGGGATACATAAAAATTGAATATTTCTTATTCTGTTATATCAGGAAGTCCCAGGTATATTGTCCTTTAAGTGCAACAATCAATCAACTTTCTGATTCTTTGCTGTTGCTTTGTATCCAAAGACCTGCTTACAGTAGAAAGGTAAAAAACACACCAAACAAAAAGTATTATTTTTCCCAAACAGTGAATTTATTTACCACACCTGACTGCCAAGTAATTAATTGAACCTTCGGTAATCAGTCCTTATCCCCTGGAAGCTGCAGGTCTGTCTGGATGCCAATGTTTTGGTTTGTTGCATTGCCAGTAACTCAACCTGTTTACCATTCTGTCTGGCTGAATATCAATCTCTTTGGATATGTCCCTGTACTTAAAAGATGATTACTAAGTTTGTTCCTATCAGTGGCTCTGAGTTTTGAATCTAAAGTTATTACGGTAGTCAAAATTTGATGAGATGATAACCAAAAAGCTATTTAAAATTATAGAGCATCCTCAATTCCCATTTTATTTTATTTTTTTCAAACAAGTCGTATATTTTACTTCAAAAAGCTACTTTACAAACTGGAATAATTAATTATATTATTGCAAGACATGGGCTCTGACTTAAAAAAATATTAACTCCTTTGATATCTGAGAGTATTTGACCATGTAATGAAATACAATAAACATAAACCAAAAATATCATACTCAATGCGTGTTAAATCATCAAACATCCCAAGCAAGACTCAACATTATGTAATCAGTGACTTAAAGATAATTAAATCCCCTGATTTTAAACTTTTGCATCTAACCATTTATTCCCTGTTTTTACTGTATGATTGCTTGGAGGAATTGATTGAGTTGTGTCAGGGTCTGTGACCACAGGTGTTAGGAGGCAGTTAGTAATGAATGGCTTCCAGCACTATGTTAATCATGATTAACGAGCAAGAGTGGCCAGAAGGAAGAAAGCCTGACAATAGAGAGTCAGTGGGGTGCAGCAAACAGCAGAGTACACTCAGCAGGGGAAACTCGGCCTGACAAGGTCGGCCATAGGAACCCTTCAGCATTTTCAGAATCACATTCTCTTTTTTTCTCTCTCTTTCTTTGAAGGTTTGCATTGTGCTAGCCCTAATCATTTGTCCCCATCATCCAGACTAAGGAATCCAAAACTGGGATATTAACTTGTGTCAAACTAGGATGTGTCTACATAAAAAAAAAAATCAGTGTTAAAACATTTAGTGTCCTGTTAACATACTTGAGCCAACAAATTACATAGCAGCAACATATCCTTAGGCTTTTACATGTGGTAAAGATTACTTGCTGAGGTTCAAAGTGAAGATCAAAATGGGTAATAAAGTTTATTTTGGTTAATTAACATTGCTTCTTCTAGCAAACAACTGATAAATAAAAATTATTCTATCAGGTTTATAGAACTTGGTCAGAAACAGATCAAATATAACCGACTGTTACCATAAAGAGGCTTGTTTAATTCAGATGTCAGAGGTTAGATGTTAAAGGAAATGGAACAGCAGATAAAACACCATTCACTTCAATCAAGGTTTACCGAATACCATCAATAAATGTGCCAGAGGATCACACATTTACATGCCTGTTAAGGGTGAGACACAACAGACCTATTTTTTTCCATCCAATCTGAGCAACAGATCATATGACATTATAGCAAGTACATCTGGTTGAAATTATTTGGGCAAGACAGACTACTTGCGATTATCTGGCTTGATCAAGCTGGGGAAATTTTCAGTACATAACATGTGTAAATACATAATATTAATCTCACAAAAATGTTGGTCAGCAGGACACCCTGCACAGCCAGTATAACAAGAAAATAAACACATTTCCAGCTTTAAAGTCAACCCCAGCAATGTGTCTTAGACCTTATATTGAACCTTAGAACTGAACCAGCTCTTTTCCCTCTTTGTGCAACTTAAATGTATTTATTGTCCACCCCAGGAGGGGTGGTAAATATCTTATTTAATCAGATATTATTTGGACTTTCATATGTTGTTTATGAACACACGCCCTACTGGCTCGGTGTTAGAATAACAAATAAAAGTATGAATCAAGCTCAAATCTTTTTCAGACAGGTAATTCTGCATATACATGGAATAAATTCACCACAACTTCCATTCAAAATATGATTTTATTAACAAAATTCATTCAGCTCCTATTCAAATATATTTCATTTAAAACCCTTTGACTAAAAAGTAGTGGAACTCAACAAAGCTTAACTACTATATACAAAGTGTAAGGGAAGCTAAAGTTGAAAAGTATAACCAATCAGACAATGAAATGGTATCACATTTTAGTATGGATTTTGTGTTTGACGACCAAAGTTTATCTTGGAGAATTTTGGATGTGATTAAATGTCCACAAATTTCGACTGAATGGAATGTTTACAAACCATTATTTGGCCAAACAATGTTTTATTCAATAATTTGCTTAATAAGGAACCAGTAACTTTTAGTTAAATTATTCTTTACCTTCTTTAAAATAACTATCAGTGAATAGACATGATGATTCCATTAAATGACTTTTGGTCATAATTTGGTAATTGAAATTGAAATCACATTGAAATCAGGAATGACTAGGGTGAGACAAAGCAGTGACCTCAAACTAGAGGCAAAATACTTAGGATGTCCTTTCTGCAGCACCTCTGTTTTGCATATTTGTGTTATTACAGCAGCTTAATCCTTGAGTGCCGAGAGAAGCTCATTCAATGCAGGTTTTAAGACATTTTCCTTTTAAATTAGGGCAGGGTGGGAGAATGCACCCTGCAAGTTAAAGGAGCCGACATCATGCTAGTTAAATCATTGCTAAGCCATAGATGGCCATCAGCTATGAGTTCAGTACCACCTTCACTGCTATCCAAAGAGGTGTATATTATCCATAGTATCAAGGCGGTTTTGTATTCACAGCCAAAGCAAACTGCACCAGAGTCTATTTACAATAAGATCACCTCAAAAGAAGATCTGCGTTGGTGTATTCACACCTGCACAAAAAGTGTGGATCAAGGGGGGATTGAGCTCATCTTTTTTAAGAAGACCAAATGTTGCAACTGGAAATAAACTCTGATACTGCTCCATCACTACTCCATAGCTGGCCTGCATGTCAACATCATAGTTCATATCATAGAAAAACTATACATCTCTGACCAAGCAGCATTGCCCATAGTTTTTTATGTAAAAATATTACACTGTATGAGTGTCGGGTAGAGAGTATTTGCTTCACATAGATGTCACTGCTTTAAACCTAGGTGCTATGCAACTGTCCCAGAAATATCAAGTCAAAATACTTTTCAAATTTTCTTTTTTCTATCCTGCTCACTTATTCTTTGTAAACCTTATTACAGTGCAACACCTTTTCTTGATAAATCAGGTTTACTCTGGTGCAGATCTCGCACTTAAGGAAAGTGTTTCCTCTCTCCACTTGTTTGATAATCCCTGGTTTCAGTTAATCAAACCATTTTTATATTGTCTTTATGGGTCATCATTTCCTGGCTTGATCTCAACAATACTTAAGTTCAAACCAGCTTTTATAAGAGGGAATGCTGAAGACACTTGCATGATAAGCTCAACTGTGTCTCCTGACTCACTCATTGAATCCTTAGGAGAGCTGCTGAATCTTCACATAAGATGTATGTTTAATCCATACTTACCAGCTATAACTGCCTGTCCTCTCTCCATTTTTAAATATATCAAGCTCGAGCACTTAACTGCACCTATTCTCTCACATCTCTCTCCCTCCACACATAATTCTGCTCCACTCAATATAGTTGAGTAAATCCACATTGATGAGACTCATATACTTCTTTGCTCTTTGGCTCAAATACTGAAGGATCTCAAACGACTCTCTAGAACTTGTAAGCTGCAAACAAAGCTGCAGGAGATTAAACAATTTCTTTTTAAAATTATAACTCCAACCAAAATTAACATTTTCATTTCATATAAATTGGGTATAAGGGAAGCCACTTTCATTTTAAAGTGTTTTATTTTTTTTATTTTCATATACATTTTTAGGTCTAGAAAATTTGTTTTAAAACCATCTTACTGCCCTGGAATGGTTAACAATGGCAACTGTAGTTAAAATGTCCTACTGATCCAAACAACACATGCTGGTTAAAACTCTTAGCATCTCCTCATGATTTGGTCGTAGCTCCAGGTATAATTATGTATTCAACTCACTCACATTTCTGTCTACAGATACTGGAGCCACTTTATGTATTCCTTTTTCTTGTCTTTCATTTCTATCAAATTTCAATTAACTTTTTGACCATAAAATAGGCTAAAAAAATATATTATTTTAAGGAAAATATTTATAAATCTGACAAATAGGTCTAAGTGTAACGATCAAGACAAAAGACTCAAATTCTCAGCCAGAGACACAGCAGGAGAATTTAACTGTCCATTCTGAACTCAGGACTCCAGGAGCGCATCCACCGAGGTCCAAGGAAAAGTATGAATGGAGATATAGGTTAGTGGCTTGAAGGAGTTCAATAATGAAATTAAATGCATGAAACATAAAAAGTCAGATTTAATTTGCTGTTAGCCATTAGTTCTATAATTTTTTATTTTTTTAAACAAATGTTTCTAGTTTAGCTGCCCCCGTTATGTTATATTCATGTGTTCTTGTAGTTTCTTCTGCATCAGCTGTTTTTCCCATAGTTTGCATACTTCTGCTATATCTCTGGATGTAGCTGGAGATTGCTTTTTTCATATACAAAGTCTATTTGAAAAGGTAAAATGTTCCACTACTTAGAGCATAATGAAAATGAAAATGAAAAAAAAAAAAATAATAAAATAGCTCTGGTCTGTTTTGATGATAACACATCTGGCATCTGTGCATTGTTTATTTTTCCCTTCAAAGGAGGCCTGAGGGAGGAGGAAATTACCTTGTCGCTCGTCAGTGAGCTGTTGTAATAGCTACTTTCGATTGTGCATATAACAGCAGTAAACATGGGAATGCAGATGTAGGTGTGCATCACAGGTGCTTC
>NW_015150688.1:452056-455325 GCF_000732505.1 Cyprinodon variegatus
CATGTGAAAATATCCATATTTGTTAAAAAAATATAATTGATAAAACTTCCCCATAGATAGATGGACTTGAGCAAGGATAAAAAAAAAATCCATGCTGCTTACAACGAACTATTCTTCAAATTGCCATCTACCTATAAAGGATCGCTACATTAACCAGACAGCAGTAGCAATCTTGGGTGTGCAGCTGTCAATGGACAGGATAGGCCCTTCAATAAATCAAGTTAAAATATGTGTCTGTGGATGTGAAAGTGTCCAAGTCTGCATATGTATGTCACCTAACTGACATAAACAACATTTCTGAGTGTAAACTCAGACCACTGCATAATTCATAAAATATTTGTGGAGAAGGACACAGAATGTTATTAATGTTTAAAGCTGTATTTGGGCATTGGTTTTTCATGCTTCTTAGGTCCGCTATAGCTATTCATGCAAGGGCCAGAAAATTGACTTGCAGATTCTATCATACAGAAATATTTTCTTGTAATTTCTTCAGAAATATCTTTTGGAAACACACAAGCATGTGCTTTTACATGGAGAAACCGAACAGTTTACATCAGCCTGAATATACCATTAAAATGGGGAAACATGTTATTGGAGGCTTCATGCCCAGGGACCCTTTTTCTTCTGCAGTGAAAGCTGCCCAGAGTTATTGTGAAGACAAATGGAGCACAATGCATGACAGCCTAGGAAGAAAAAGGCCACCTTCCAGTACAATTAAATTTAAAGCACTCAATCAGAGCTAGAATAAAATGGTTTCAACACGTTATCACGTGTTAGATGAGAACACCCAAAATGCAGACACTGATCAAATTGTTAATTTTAACAACTACACTTTAAAATGTTTTTTTTTTTTGCAAAGAACTTTACACTGTAGATATGCAAAGCTCAAATAGACATTTATACACAGACAAAAATTTTAAAATATATATATAATTTTACGACTTTGTATATCCTGTTGAAAAGTCCTGTTGTTATTTTGTTTTAATATAAACCTCAGTGGTCACATGAAATTACTGCAGTGTTTGTGTAAACAAAGGCCTTATGTGAAAATATCACGAGAATAATTTACAATTAGGAGAACTAATTATTTACATGATCCTTTTAGCCAGATTCGTCAAATTTATTCATTCACTTGTGCCTGCTAATTTTTACCTGATGTTAGCACCTATTTCTCTTTCCATTTAGGCTTGCTGTCTGTTTTTTTGGATCCTCACTATGCAGCATCCTACTGTTTGTCTGGCTTTCTGGCTTCTGGTCAAGATCTAGTCCCTTAATTTAATTGTGGTTTAGTTTTATAAAAATCAAATGCCAGTTACATTAATTAAAACTTAATATTTATTTGTGGATAAAGAAACCCAAGGACAAGAAAGTTTTGAAAATTCAACTATTTCTGGTAAATTAGATTGTTTGTTAATCATTAATTTAAATTATTATGTATATGATTAAGTGCTAATAGCCCAGTGATAGCCACCTCAAAATTTAATTTAAATCTTTAAAATATTAATTCTGGATGATATTAGCTAAGAATTATGTATTTTTTATACTGATTTTTAAACTTGCAAACTTAAAATGAAGTTTATTCTGATTCTTATCCAAATTAATTAGCATATCACCTATTGTGTGCCATCCTATTGTTTTAAAATAGCAAATCACTTGAGTTTTGTAAACATAAAATATGGAGAGTTTAGCTTACACAGTACATTATCATTTTGGATATAACATCATTTAGGGTATTGATATTCATTAGAATATGATTGAAAACTTAATTAAAGATTACTTTTGTAGAAATTCTACCACCAGATGCCTTCAGTCATCACTGATATAAAAACTTGTTTTGTTCCACATGATATTCCTCAGAGGGTTTTCCTTATTGGTGATCCCAACATGTAACTGAATAGTTCAAGATCAGTTTGCCAGCTGTTTTTTAATGCTATAATCACGTGACATAGAAGAGTGGACTGATTTGTGAAACAAGTGACTTAGTAGCAGCCCTTTCTGAGGTAGGCTAACTGATTTCTCTGTCATATTTTGCCTGTTTATTCATAGGCTATTATCTTGTAGACTGCATGGAATGAGCTGATGATCACTGGGCTAAATGAGCTGTCATTAAGCTCTGAATATGGAGGACCTTTTCAAGCTATTGCGCCGCCCTTGTTGAGATCTAACTGTTTTGTTCATTTCTTTACACTCCTTTTGCAGCAATGATGATATGGATCTTTATTCGGTTGTTATGACAACATCAGGATGACATGTCGCATGGCTTTAGAAGAAGGAGATTTTGCTAAGGTCCAGCGAAGCATTGAGTTGCTTTTACTGAGCAAACCTGTCTGTCTCCTTCAACTTGTGTGTCCTGTCCGTCTCTCTGCTCTTATGTCTCCCTGTTAACCCTTCCTAATTGTCCCCTGGGGACAATAAAGATTGACTGGGCTGAACTCTGCAGTCTGTGAATGACAGAGTTGCCAGGGTAACACAGTCCAACTGTATGCAAACCTGTCGACCTTCGCAATTTTCTGTCCACCTGTCCATCAGACTGTCTCTCCTCCTGAGGGTGATCCATGGTTAAATTGTCCTTATGTTCAGTCCTGCTAATGCTCAAATGCCTCTCCTGCTTGTAGGTTTCCATCGTGAAATAGTCCTATAGCTTGTCAGGGGATTCTTCCGACCACCTGTCTCTTAAACACAATTGATTTTCAAAGCCAAGACCTGAATTTGTATTTTTTGTAACCATCTTAAAAGAGGGGGAGTAGAAAGTGATTAATCAAAAGCCAGAACTTCTCCTACTGAATGGGTTTCCTACAAAAAGGCTTTCCAGCTTATCGTTGGCTGATAGCAGATTTAAGATTTGGAGAAAAATTACTTTTTCACTGGCAGCTTTGCCAGCTGGAAGACTTTTCCAATGAAAAAGAAATGATGTTTTCAAACAGGACGCGGTGTAAAAGCTGCCAGCATAATGTGTCACACACTCTCTAAGCCTTGGATAGAGCTCGCTGGTATGACATGATGTGGTTGTTGTCATTATTTCAAACCTCAGGATTTTTTTACAAATAAAGTGTTTCCTGCACACGTTTCTGTTTAAATCCCAGGGTTCTGTGATCAGAATAATTTAAACAACTTTTCTAAATACATAAAGCACCTGGAAAGTATTTATGTGGCTTAGTTCTTTTAAATCCCTTTTTTTTTTAGAATCTCAACAAATTCTTCAGGTTCTACTCACAATACTCCTTTATGACAACGCAACATTTTTTTTATCGGTTTGTCGTGACAATCCA
>NW_015150688.1:455470-480789 GCF_000732505.1 Cyprinodon variegatus
ATAAGGCTGAAACCACCAGGACTCTTTCTACAACTCGCAAAACTGTCTAAACTGAGTGAATAAGGAAAAAATACCTTAGTCAGGGAGGAGACAACAAACCACAATTCTCACTTTTTTGGAGTTCCATAGTTCAAAGCAGAAGGACAACCGTGTCTGTAGCAACTAACCAATCTGGCCTGTGATGTGGTGACCAGATTAAAAGCATCTAACTAATAAAAGGAATCTGGAGCCCATCTGGAGTGTACCAAAAGACTCCATTCCATATCCTTCATTCAGTTCCATTCATGTACATCCCATGGAGCACTTGCACAGTCCTCTTAATCAGTGAGAACTATTCAACATTCAATGTGACTCCTATCAACATTAATGTCTAAATATGTTGCAGGACTTTTGTGTGGTCCAGTCTCATCCGCTGGAATCTGTGCAATTTCCATCATAACAGCAAAAACAATGTTAACAAGATCAGATTTGTCAAGGAAAAATAGAGTAACAGATCTGTAATGAACCTCCTTTTTGTCAGGAACTTGAATAGTGGACCCAATAATCCAGCAGACAAATTTGAATGATTTTACACAAGTCTTTTGTGAAATCAGAAGGAATGTAATGTAGGAATGGGAACTCTGGTCAGTGACTTAGAATTAAAATTCTGTGTGATCCTTGTCCCCCTTTTTACAAACACACAAACTAAAAGAAACGGTTTGGTCAGAAATTGTCTGTATCCTGGATGCTGATGGTGGGTTTTGATTATGTCATATAAAACAAAGCATTCATGTTATGCTCAGATAAATCAACAAATAACAATATTGTGAATGAGCTCAAAGAAAGTCAGAGTGGAGCAAGACAGGAGGAACCATAGAGGCTATAGGCATTGCTTTGTGGAGGCAATCTGGAAGGGAGTGGAGGGGAAACATTACAGAGCATATGGAATTTCGAGGTCAACCCATGAGACACAAAGACAAAGTTTGACTGACCTGATGAGATAAAGACAGAACTATCTGTGGGGGTTCTTAGTTTCCATAAGAAAAAAAAAAAGCTCCTGGAATAAAACGTCAGTGTTTTTTTTACAATTAGTTGCTTAAGCAAAACAATAACCATAGCAATTATCTTGTATGCACTATGAGACAAAGACTGAACTATATTATATTAATGCCAGGCGTCAGGTTTGGAGGAAACCACACACTGCTTATCACCTAACACTCGCCAATAAGAAAAGAGATTTATTTATTACCATTTGGATTGAGGAAAAAAATGCAGCAATGTTAATACACTGCAGAATTTTAGTGATATTGCATTAAGAATACAATGCATGCTAATTTTAAGTGCCTGGAGAATATGGGGCTTGTTGGATTAAGCTTTCAGTACAATCAGTCCCCACATTTGGTGTATATTAAAAGTGGCTGGACAAAACTGCTTCAACATTTTGGGATATTTGAGGAAGAAAAGGAACAAAGTAACTCAGAGAAAATTGACTTCACTGGAATAAAAAGTGTCATTAAAACATCCAGCAAAAGCAGCGTGTAGTACATGTTCTCCTTAAATCATCAGGCCTTGGGGACCCTTTTTTAAAATAGTTCCAGACGTTCCATCATGGGTGTAGAAATAAGGGAGATTTTATATAGCCTACAGATATCTACTAGAGCAGAGTTTGTTAATATGTCAAATATTTAGATCAACAAAAGCAAGTCTTCACCCAAAGAAAAAGGTATAGATTGAGCCTACTCAGCATCCAAACTGTATCTGACAGATAGTGTGCAGGGTCATCTGAAGAGGGCTGAGGAGAAGTGATTTCCTATTAACCTGATAGATTTTGTGACAGACTGGACAATTATTATGAAGTCAGAATGTTTTATGCTTGAGGTCTTGTACCTAAGGGGGCTGAAGGCTTAAATGGATTAAAAAATGGTTCAACAAAGTAGTACTTTTAGGATGCACATATATACAACATTTGAATCTTATAATTTAATGTTTTTTCCTCTAATAGTTGTGTTTGTTTTTTTCCATTAACTGAACATTATAAAAGCCATAATAAAAGCAAAGCTGAATTTCTGAATTTGTTTATAAGGTTTTCATAGAAATAGCTTTTTCTAAATGTTGAACAGTTACATTTTTCCTATTCTGTTTTAAACCTTTATTGTTCATGATAATTACTGTACCTGTAGACCAGCAGGGCACTTAGTGAGCAGAAAATATTTTAAAAACATGAAGAACCACATTACCTTGAGAGATAAAAATATTTTTTTAATGTCTAAACAAGCAATTTCCATAAAGGTTAAACAAGATTTCAGAATACCTTTTAGAAATTAGTTAAAGGGTCTGCTAATTCAACAATGCAACAAACATAACTTATATTTGTTGGAAGTCTACTGTTATATGGGAACCTGGATAGTTTAATTTAAAGCCTCAAATTTACATCAAGTTTGTTTTGCAATGGTGTCACTTCTCTTCCAATAACAGAAAGGGTCGCAATTATTTTATCTACCCATTCCATGTAGGAAAAGCATGTATTTTTCAACACTAAAACTCTTCCCAGCCTTTGAATGAAGGATAGTATTATTAGGGGTGTCATTAATACATAGTCATATAGTAAATTCTACAAATTATTATCAAATCCTTCTTAGCTTTTCATTTTAGAAATTTCCTCTATACTTTTTTGCATCTACTATGGTATAACTGATTTTTCTGTTGTTTGATTCTACCTTAGGCTTTTTTTAAGGTGACTTTGAATCTCTGCATAGCAGAATTAATTTACTTTGACAAGTTTGTTCAGTTAATTGGCGCATTTTTAGCAAGTTTTGCCCAATTTTCAGGCTTTTGTGAGGGAACAACGGGGAACAGCAGACCTGTGTTGATTAGATATATTTTAATGAAGGGAAATAATAAGCTCAAGGACTCAGAGGAGACACAGGTTGATTATAGTTTAGAATGAGAAAACACAGATTCCAAACTCCCCAGCGCAGGGGGATATCCAATTTTACCACCACCAAGTCGATCCATGCGATTATTTCAAATAATTCTCACAAGTTCAAACTGTTAAATTACAAAAGACAGTTGTGATTCAGAACAGATCTCCTTTTATACAGTTTTAGTTTTCCAGCCCATGCTACTGTAGAGGATAACTTTAAAGCTGACAAATAAATACATTTACTTGGTTCATATCTTCTTCTGATTGGAAAACAGTTGAGTTTTTATTCACATATTCAAGAGCATGTCCAGATATGTGAAGTGTTTTTTTTATCCTTTTGCCGAAGACGAAAATAGTATTAACCTTGATCAGTGGATTTTAAGGGAAAACAAGCAGGTGTAAATCGTCTCTTTAGAAATCTGTTCATATTTCTGAAAGCTGACTGCAAAACTGTGTTTCCTAGAAGATTATGAATATATAAAATAAATAGAACTGGGAGTTATAGTTAATTAATAGGTCATTCAAAGCAAGGGTAAAACCAATTAATGACTATAATTGTAAATTGCTTCCTCACCAGGGTTCTTAGTCCTTTACAATAAAATCCTGCTGGGTTGTTGGTTTATAATTCAGTTACCTTTGTCTATGGCTATCAGTTATCCATCACTAACCAAATAAATTAGAATAGAAGAAAGAACAGATTTTTAACTTTATTGTCATTACATTGTCACAAGTACAAAGCAATGAAATCAACTCTCTGCATTGAGCCATTCCCTTGGGGAGCAGTGGGCTGACATTGTGCGGCACCCGGGGAGCAGTGTGGGGTTAGGGGTCTTACTCAGGAAGCCAGAGTGGTAGTACATGGGGGTGGGGCTGGAACTCAGAAGCTCTGGGACCCAAGTCCCTTGTAAATAGTCTCTGATCATTCAAATTTTACTTAAAGGAGTAACTATAAGGATCTGACCTGAGTGATAATTTGTTCACTGCATAAAATAACAACAAAAGGTTATGGGTTAAAATACAATCGTATCGTTATTAAAGTCGTAGGGAAACAGCTGTTCCAACCGTTGCATTTCCGAATTTTCCCGAGTGGTGCAGACTTTACATGAGTTAATGTGATTGGTTGTTTATCAAAGTGGCGGGAATGTTGTGGTTGAAGGTTCGCAAGTAAGTTTGGTTGTGGCTGGTGTCTCTGAAGCATCTTGCTAAGCAGTTAGCAACTTAGTGCTTGTACCTTCCCAATGGGAAATTACATTGGGACCAAGTAGCACTTAGCAACAAAAATGTCAAGGAATGCTACAGACAGCGGAAACATGCAAGAAGAGGAGAGTTTTGTGTCAGAGGTCATATATGAGTCTCCTCTGTTCAGTTATCTGACAACTTATCCTTTTTAAAAGACTGTTTTCTCTGTGTTAAAAATGAATATAGATTGCCCTCAGGGAGATGTGGTAGTCAAGTCAAGTGTATTTGTTCTGCCTAGCTACTGAACCAGTAAACTGAATTGTGCAGATTGGAGTCACCCAAAATATTCTCATTATCAGTGCGTATGAAATCGTACGAAAAGTTATGCACACTATTTCGTACGTTTTGGACGTTTTTCCTCAAAAAACCACATCAGTGCGCATGCGCTGGCAGACAGAAAAAAAAAGCAGATCCGCGGACGGACGTAAAACTGGGAAAAACAGTGCAATCATCACTTATTCATGTCTCTAGCTACGTTGCTTGCTGTTTTATATCTTAGGGTCAGGCGTAGGGTCAGGGTTAGGGCTAATTGTAATTTATATTCTATATTCGTGAATGGTGGGTGATGCGCATACGACGAAAATGTCCAAAAAAACCTAGAGAGATGGTGTTTGATGTCCTACCATAGCCTATCTAAAAAAGATACCTTTAGTTCTTCACAAAGTAATTACTTTGTTTTTTTAAATCAAAAATAATGAAAGTATTTACCCTGGGTGCAAATGATTTAAAGAAGACATTGTTAGTGAAGCATGGTGGGGAGAATTTCTTCAAACTTTCTTCAACTTTTCCTGTAACTTTTTTTGTGTGAGTTCAGACGCTGTGATGATACCATTCACAATTATCTGTCCATTTACAATGTACTTCAAAACATACATGTAACTCTGGTCCCTTCATTATATTAAAAGCTTTCCATTCATGTGACTTCAGTCTTCCCATTTCAAAAGCATCTTTATAAAAGCATCTTTATCCTGTGGTTTGTGTGACCGGCAACACTGATTGTGGACACTACATTGTTGCTTTGATCACTGAAACCTTTTAGTGGCTCACAAACATACAGTGGAAAATTAACTTATTACATTGTGGAAAGTTTTATCATTTACAGGAAAAAAAAAGTGTTTTTTTTGTAATGCACCACAGATTTACACATTGTAATATGTGAACATCTTTACTGAACCTCTATTGTTCCAACATTAGTTCTAATTGTACCTCAGATGCTATTATTATTTGCACATCAAAGGTGTTCTTATGATCATTTAAAGCACTGATTTTACAAATATTTCTTTGAAAGATGTACCTTTTTAAAATTTTGTAAGTGCCTAAAAAGGCATCTGTTCATTAGACAACACAAACGGCACTGTTACGCACACATTTCCAATCCATTAAGCTCATGAGGGTGTCATGGGAGAGCTTGTTAGAGCCATAGAGTACCTTAATGTGCTGGGGGAACGAGATGAGTGATGGAATAAGGTTTCCAATGTGCCTTTCATCCTCTGGTGTCTTTAGAGGTAGACATGTTAATAATCTGTATTCAGATTGACGACAAGACCTGAATTAATGCCCCTGAGTCATTCTCTCTTTTAGCCCCTACAATCCTGCCTGATCTAGTCATAATGCTGTTTGTTTGATTTATGTTGATGTCTTTGATTCCTCTTCAAATTACAGTGATGATCCTGCGATGGACTGGCGACCTGGCCAGGGTGTACTCCGCCTCTCGCCCATAGACAGCTGGAGATAGGCACCAGCACCCCCCATGACCCCACTTGGGATACAGTAAAGGTGACGGAAAATGGTTGGATAGATTGATTACACTGATGATTTCACTGATAGTGTCAGCCAAAATTCAGATCAAATTGAGTCTTTAATATACACCCTGTAAGAAGAGCAGCTGGTTAGAATTTGATTAACAATAATATGTTAAACTAAAATCCACAACATCACATAACACTTAAAAATACATTTTAAAGAAAATCATTGGTAATCAAGTGTGTGAGCATTTAGATAATGAAAAAAAAAGTTCAGAGATAGAGGATCTAGAGTCAGCCACAGAGGCAGGTTCATCCAACCTGCACAGTGAATTAACCCATGCAGCTAGAACTGACCTGGTTCAGTGGCTAGTTAGAACTGATTTGTTGACTCTAGATCAGTAGTTTTCAACAGGTGAGGTGGGCTTCCCCTGGGGGTTGCCAAAGAGTCACAGGGGAGGCGTGAACATCTGCAGCAGGCTAATTGTTCGTGCTTGTATGTGTAAATAAGTAGGCCTAATAAAATGCATTGTTTTCTGACACCAAAAAAGAAGACAGAAGGAAGGGAAGAGTCTATTAAAAACATCGGATATATGATCCTGATTATTAAAAATTAGGTTTTACATGTTTCGGTGTTGAGAGCGAACCTCACAATGTGTGGTGTGCAAAGGAATGTTAGCAAATGACATGCTGCCATGCAAACTGCGGCATATGGAAACAAAGCGCACTAATTTAGTTAACAAGCAACTGAAGTTTTTTTTTGAGAGGAAACGTTATGAATTGCGGTCACAACAAGCAGTAATGCATTAAATTGGCACCACTAACATCAAGGCAACTGAGGCATCTGAGCTGGTCTCCATATAGGGAAGGCAGGCAAGCCCCATACTGATGGAGAAACATTTCAGCTCCATGCAGCTAGTGATATGTGTTCAGTGATGCTGGGAGTAAGAGCTGCAGCTAAAAGAGCAGGTGGTGAACAGTGTTTGCAAAAGCCCAATCCACGCCATTAAACTGGATGAGTCCACTGACGTTGCACACTGCGCTCAATTGATGGTGTACTACAGGCTCATTGTGACATTGTCGTCTGTTTATTTTAGTTTGTTTGCTATTGAAAAGACTCATTTATAAATATGCTCTAATGAAAGTTCAATTTTTAAAGTAGGCCCTCTCTTTTTGATTTTCAGTAGAAGTTGCCTCTAAGATGGAAATATTTGGATGGATGTTTTATAAATAGGCTTTTTTTATTAATTTACTTTGTTAAAAGACATACAATAAAAAAAAAAAAAATAAATAAAAAATTCCAAGGGGGGCTCACAATAAATAAATTTGAAAACCCCTGCTCTGGAATCCCCATCTCTGCTTAAGTTATACAACTATAGGCTTAGGCAGTTGGAAGAGATAAACACTGAAGGATGCGCCTCAAACTACAAGTACAGCTTAACCCCAAAATTTGACATCCTCTTCAACTTCTCTCCATTCCAGACTGCCTCAATAAAGCAATGCCAACAGATTCTGCATATCTCACTTTCTCTCAGTTCCTTGAAGCCCGAGGAGAACATGTTTGGTTACACTTAACAATATTGTTTAGAGGCTGCACTGTTTCTAATTTAACTGACGTGACTACCCAACGTCCATGGTTGCACCAATTGCATAACGCAGGTTCAGTGGTGGAAGTGAATACACAGACATTCCTGAGGTACAGCCTCAACTCCAAGCAGAAGCCTGTAAAATATGATTAGCTAATACATAAAAAAGTGGCAAGATTTATTTTTGCAAATGGTAAAATTTCAATGTTATTTCCAATGCATGCATCAAATGCACAAAATAGTTTTTTGTCGTTGTCATGGTTTTGGTTCTGTTCAATCTGTTTTATCTCTGAGTTTTCATTGCTCTTATATCCATTTTCATGTTCTAGTTATTTTTGATTGTATTTGAGTTCTTTAGATATTTCTTGTTTGCCCTCTTGTGTCAGTCTCCTTTTCCCTAGCTCCATTCTTACCTCTGCTGTTCACACCTGCTCCCAATCTACTGATTAGCTGGTCTTTGTTTCTCTCTCCCATTTATTATCCTACTGTTCAGTCACTCTTTGCAAGTTTGTTGTCATTTTTGGCCCCTGGTTCTCAGTTTTTGTAGATTTTGAGGATTTATGTTTTGGATTTCTGCTTCTGTTGAACCTTTAGTTAATTAAAACTGAAAAAAAAAAAAAAAAAAACGCTTCATCCTTTGTGTCTGCATTTGGGTCCTGTCAAACCTCCTGTCCAACTGTGACAGTCCTAAATAATTGTATAATCAAATATTTTTAATTTTAGTGATTGAAGATAATGCATTACTTTCACTCACTGATTTTTTATCACTCATTTTACAAATCAATGTTTTTCTAGCTCTCTAAAAGATAATTTAGAAATGTGCATTTTCAAGTATGTATTTACCAAATGTTGGATTAAAAGATTGATCAATCAAGACAGGGGTTTTCAATCTGACACAAGTACCATTGCCTTTCATGTTTAAGACGTCCCTCAGTGGCAGCACACCTGATTAAAATGATTACAAAGACTCCTCAACAGCCTGATTCATTTAAGTCGGGTGTGTGCCAGTGAGGAGATATCTAACACATGCAGGGCAGTGGTACATGATGAACAGTATTGAGACCTAATGATATAAAAATTTCACTGAGACTTACGGGGATTATATCTTATTATTTTTTCCCAGGCCAATCCATATACTGTATATATATATATATATATATGTACGCTATAAAATGTGTGTGTATGTAGAAATGCAGGTCTAAGCAGAATAGCTGCTTGGGCATCACATAGTAGCTAAAAAACAAATCTTGCCATACATTAATGATGAAAATATTCTCTCCCAGCTCATCCCAAGACTATTTGCTTTTATGCTGTGGTGTGGTGTTTTGGAGTAGAACAAACCTATTGTCATGTTTAAGAAATTATTTTAAGATGTTTTCACCATCGTGAAATGGTGCTTTATCTTGATTTATCTTGCCTCATCTGACTTAGTAATCTACTTTTGTAATATTGTAGGTCTTGAGCACTTTGATTTTTTTCAAGCGGGCTTTCAATTTTGTATTTTTTTTCACTTGCTTGTCATTTTTGATCCTTGCAATGTTTTTCGTCGATTGCAGCATTTTGCTTTTGCAGTGTTCTCCATTGCATCTGCTTTTTGTGCCTGTTTGTTTTCTTGTAGTTTACATCATTTTCTGTTCTTGCAGCCTTTTTTCACTGCACTTGGTTTGCATCACTCATGTGTCTGCAGCATGTTTGGCTGTTTGTGGTGCATTCGGACGTGTGGTTCGTGTTTGCACCTGTCACTGCTTCTGTACTGATGACAGACTGCCGCAGCTGTCCTTCTGCAGCAGTTCTGCAACGGCTTTTTGAGGCATAGTAGAAGACATTTTCACAACATGAGCCTGGTCAAGGGGATATTCAGCATCAAAACCATCAAACTCCCTTATATTCCATTTATTCCCCATTCTGATGTTCATAGTTTTTGTCCTTACATCTAGACACCTAGACAAATTGAATTGCTTTAGATTAATTAGATAAGTCACTATCCAACTTAATTAGGAAGATTAAGAATGTCAACCTTGTAAACAGATGGTGCCTTTTTTATTTTAGCACAATTTGTAGTGAAGAACTGGTCTCTTTATCACAGCTCCACATACTGAAGTATTCCTTGATTTGTCTCTGTTCATTTCTATGAAATTATTTCTCTGACTTTGCTTTCATTGATCAGTAAGGGCAAATTGTGCTGTTTGGTTGCTTTTTTTTTTAATCAATCAACTATACCTCAAGAATCTTACCCTGTCAGATAAATTACTTTGTGCTGGTTCAGTAGCACAAACTGTATTTTTATACTTACACACATACACTCTCTTCGCCAATAGAAAACCCTGGAATTCTTTTTCTTGTGTTGCATATGTTTAATTTGTAACTTATAAATTAATTCAATGATTAAAACAAAATTCCCCCGACTGAATAAAGCGGTCTGAGGGACCGTTTTCGCATTCAAAATTAACAATGAATTATGTCTTTGAGATATTTCTATCACCCCAGTAATCCATCCTCTTAGTTATGTATAGTTCCCCTAAAATAGTATGAGATGTTTAGTTTACATTTAAAAAAAAATTAAAAAATGTACACCTACAACTGATCAATTAGGTATTAAATTAATTCAATCACCAAATGATCCATCACTTCTCACCCTTGGCTTAAACTTATTTCAAAGATTCTCCATCTGTCAGGTTACAATATAACAGAATAGAAAATCTTTATATTGTCCCACAACGGGGAAATTCTGGTGTTTACAGCAGCAAAAAGATTATAAAAAAATTGTCACACAAATGTGGACCTTAGAAATGGGTATAACAATAACATAATAGTGAAGAGTTAAAAATATGAACAAATAAAATACTGTACTGTAAAGAGTTTTAACAATATAAAACTGCACCTGTAGAGTAGATAATCAATATACAGCGATGGACATTTTTACAGTAATGGATATTTGAAAATGGCAGCAACATTGGATATGTGCAAAATGACACCAGCATGTTATTTAACTGAATAATCAAAATCAGCATGAATATAACAATTTATTTAGGTTGTTGGGAACAGTGGTGATCATAAAGTCTTACAGCTGCTGGGAGGAAGGATCTGTGATAACGCTCCCTGGTGCATTTAGGGTCTAGCAGTCTGTCACTGAAGGAGCTCTCCAGGTCTGCAACAGTTGTGTGGAGGTTTTAAGAGGACCCAAATGCAGACATGAGTTCTTATGATTTAATAAAATACAGATGGCAAAAGAAGCACAAGTTCAGGAACAAATAAAAAGAAACCCAAACCAGGAGATGCAAAAGAGAAACACACATGACGAGTGAAGCCATGAAGAGGATCCAGCAATGAGGAACGGCACAGGAGGTGTACTGCATACAGGCGACACAACAAAGAGCTGATGGGGAGCAGGTGTGGATAGAAGTAACTAGTAGTGAGCTAGAGGAAAGAAGACAGGCACAAGGGGGCAACAGATGGTAACTCAAAAAATACAACAAAGATCAAAAATAACAAAATAGAAAAGAAACCAATTACCAACAAAACACAGAATGAAATAAATCAAAGTGTAACTGAAAACTCAAAAAGAAACATAAATATAAGTCCAACAAGGGCAGAATTATGACACCATAAGATTAAATTTGGTCTTACATACCTGGAAAGCATGTCCAAACATCTAATTATAATGCAAACAGAATAAATGTTGTTCGGGTATATTTTTCAAATATATGAAAGGCTTTGGATGCAACTATGGAGAAAATGGAATGATCCAATCATTACAGTTTATCCTATTAAATATGCAAGAAAGGCGAAAAAGAATGAGGAGTCAGAGATCTGAGATGGAGGTTTAGTGTTTATTTGATGCCAGCAACACTTTACAAAAAAAACACTGGGGTACGGGTTTTGTGCCAGTGAAAATTACCTACAGCATTTGCACTAATTCACTTTCTCACCTTCATGGTGGCTGGCTTTTGATCCAACAGGAGGAAAGTAATCTCAGTCACAATCATATTTCTCATTGATTCCTGAGCTCTTATTTAAGGTTTTTGTCGTTTTTATGGAATTTCTCAAACTTATTTTGTGTTTGTTGCTGTCTTGGTGGTCTCTTCCATCATTTGAAAAATAATCATTCACAAATGACATCAAACTACCCAGTATCATAATGGAGTAAACCTTTAGATGTAACAATGCAATTCACCAAAAGAATACAGAAGATCTGTACAAGCAGGCCAGAGGCTATAATCCCCTGATGTTGCACATTGTATTCCCTGCTGCTTCTCTGTCATATCAGGCCTGTGACCGCTACCTGCTGTGAATACAGACCAGACACACATCCACACACATTTGTCTTAGAAGAACATGCTGCTTTGAGGGTTAGTAATACAGTGTTATTTCTCCTCTTTTTTTCCCTTACAAACAAATTCGGAAATACTTTGAAAGTTGTTGCTATCAATAGTGGCAAACATACTTAAAGAAGCAATAAGTAAAAAGTGTTATTTCAGACAAACAAAAGGTTATTTTTCAAAGAACTAAATTTGAATTTTTTAGATAAACTGTGGTAATATGTCACTCATCATCTCCCTGTCTGGTTCTCCATTCTTTTGTGTTTATTTCCAGTCCAGGTTAGCTGTGCACCCCTGCATGTTCTCACTCGTAAACAGCTGCCACTCTGGCCTTACAACTGTAGCATAGTAGCAAAATGGCAGCCAGCACATCCAGAGGACAAAACGTTCACCTTATGAATATCTGGACTTATCATTGCCACAGTGATAGAAGTGGCAAGGCAAGAAAAGGGACAAAATGAGAACTAACAATTGCCTCCTGCTTCTCCAGGGGCAGAGCATTTCAAGAGCAGACCCAGCTCCAGTTTGACTTGGAGCTAACTTTTCTCCTCCTGGATGAATGAGTAATAGCAAGAAGTCAAATGTTGTTTTTGTTGGTGTAACATTTTTTTTTAGACTTAAGTTTACATTTACAAAACAGACCAGGCAACAGAAAATGCCCATAGTCGTCGCAGAGTTAATATAACTCCAGGGCTGTCCTTCTCCCTCCTCCATCATATTTAAACACATGATCCACCAGCGATATCAATATCTTTCCTGCGGCCCTAAATTCCTGATGGCTCCCCTGAATTCAAGGCTTTTTCTTTTTGAAAAATACTCTAAATCTTAGAGGGATAGCTGGTGCTGAGATGATTAGTCAGTAGCTTGACCCGTTAGTGTTTTCTGCTGCGTGGATTTGGTATAGTTACTATGAGTCTTTACCCCGACAGAAACTTGAGTGTATTGTCTCTTTTACTATAAATCAAAATTAGATAAGGCTAACAATAGATCTCAAACGGTTTATCAAAATTAATTTAACAAATCAATGCAGTATAGGGAAAAGCAGGTTATTTTACAACATCATAATTGTTGGGATCTGGAGGTCTGTCCACTTTCTCCACCAGAGGGCGTACTAGATCTCCTGGAGCCGGAGCTGATTGCAACCACCTGTCGCTCATCTGCTCATCAGGAGATCTGTATTTAAGGAGGCAGAGGACTTCTCTCCAGTGCCAAAGTGTTTGCCAGTTACGGTTAGCAAGCCTGAGCCAACCTGCCTGTCTGAATCTCTGACTCCCTGAAAACCAGAACCTAAACCTGATCTGTTTTCTCCTCTCTGCTTCCTAGATTGAACCTGTCTGAAACCTGAAACCCAGAAGAGTATCTCTGCCGGTCATCTGCCTGTCTGTTCTCTGAAGAACCCTGGAAAACTATTCCTGTCAAAGACCTGCCTGCCCGCTCTCTGAAAAAACCGGAAGGGAAACTCTATCGGTAATCTGCCAACACTCAAACCAAGCTCTGCCTCCGCCTAGCCCTCAGCCTGCCGACAGCCTCTGGACCCTCAAGGTTCCCCCCTCAGCCGCTCAGCTCAACTCCTGTACAGGTACAGCCCTGCACACTCTAATCCTGCAAATTATCTGGACCTCCACTAACTCCTCTGTCCCCCTCTGCAGTGAACCCACTCGTGACCAGTCCTGGACCTGTTAACTCTGTGCATTTCAGAATCCACTCATGACCAGATGAGTTCCCCTTGGGATCTGTTTATTTTTTGTATTCCATCTTCTAAATAAACCTTTGAACTTTTGTCCTGTCTCGGAGTGTTCTGCATGTGGGTTAGGCACCTGAAGCCAAACATGACAATAATATGTACTCAGTCTGAATTTCAGGGGAGCAGTCAATCATATTATGATTACCATTTTGTTATTAATTAAGTTAAACAAAAACAGTTTGTGTCATTTTAATGAGCTTGATAGAAAGTAGTATTAAAATGTGTTATCTTTGTCTTCTTACAGTGATCAACAGTGCACTTAGTTATAAAATATTGCTTAATGCTCTTTTAAATCTACTTAGAATCCAAGGACTCAAACATGGAAAAATCTGCTTCTCAACATCTGTGCCTTACCTTGGATAAATAATTCTTTAAAAAAATACAGGTTTATTTAGAGGAGGAGATAGAGACGGAACTGGAAGCTAAAGGAGGGACCGAACCATCTGATATGGTTCGAGCTCGGAGCTCGTCTGCCTGGCTGTGTGTTTCCTGGACGGGGCCGCCTTTTACAGCTGCTTTTTGTATCTCTGCTTCTGTCTCCTTGAACCCCAGTCGGCCTTGGCAGATGGCCGCTCACACTGAGCCTGGTTCTGCTGGAGGTTTCTTCCTGTTAAAAGGGAGTTTTTCCTCTCCACTGTCGCTACAAGCATGCTTAGTGTGAGGGATTGTATTTGAGTCAATGAGTCAATGCAATCAACTGGTTTTCCTTAGACAGAAAACTTTGTATCAATTTGACTGTATGATCTGGTTGAACTGTAAAGTGCCTTGAGATGACATGTGTTGTGAATTTGGCGCTATATAAATAAACTGAATTGAATTGAATTGAAATATAATTTTTAAAAACACAGTCTGTATCTTCCAGAATAATCAACTGCAGCTCAACATGGTTATATAACTGAGGGCACATTCAACAAGGAATAGTGCACAAATGGCCAAATGTCAGTAAATGTATCTCTTATTTATGATATTTTGTAGTTTTTACACAATCCCTGTTTCTGTTCTTAGATTATTAACTCTCTGACGTTTGAATTAGTCTATAAAAATATATATATCATGTAATTTCTCAGAGACGAATACATCAATTTGATTTCATCTAGCTACTTACATCTCGACAAAAAAACAAGACTTTTTTTTCACTTTGTTAGAAGTGTATTGGTTTAATTTTTGTGTAATAATATTAATAACTGAACTTTATTGATTTCGCATTGGAGAAATTTACTTGGAGAAATTACTAACCTAACCCTTGGAGTGTGGGTGGGGTGTTGCTCAGAGACCCAAAGTGGCAGTCTGTGGGAGTGGGGCTGGAACTCAGAGCCTCAGGATTCCAAGTTCTTTGCCCTAACCCCTAGGCCGCCACTCCCCAATTACATAACGTCTACTTCTTCCTTTTTCTTACTTATTTTTTATCCTAATTATTTTTATTCACCAAAATTGTATCTTAAATGGATATAACAATGTTAGCAGCATTATATTTGGAATTGTCTGTGTGCTGCTTACAGCAATTCACTATGACAAATGAAAAGTAGTTCTGTGTAAAAACAAAAGACCCTAAAGCATACAATGGAAAATGTTTTAAAATATACAATAGTGACATTTTCATACAACTTTGAGAATGATTTTCTTTTCTTTGTGGTCTTCAATAAAATTGATGGTTATGATTTTGAACAGTGACTAGATTCACTGATATCACTTTGCATTTGATTATTTGCCACTTAAAACAGAGGTGCAGCTGGGACATCTGTCACATTTCTGTTCATTGATGATTTCCCACATCTAACCAGCTGGGAATAAGCCTGGGGGAATTAGAGAGAACCAGTAAACTTCCAGGAATCTTGCATTAACTTGTTTCAAAATGGTTCAACTTTCAGAAATGAGATTTGAACATTAAGGAATGTAAATACAGTAGTTAAGAGGTATTGCCAATGAAAATCACCTGCTACAATAAACATAGTCTTTGTTTTATTGTAACATTTAAATTTGGCAAAACCGACCTGTCCAGGGTGTACTCCTCCCCTCGCCCATGGACTGTCAGAGAAAGGCAACAGCCCCTCTATAACCCTGACAAAGGACTAAGCAGGAGAAAATGGATGTATGGAAATTCTGCAAACTGCATATCTATTAAATAAATATCTAGTCACATTCAATGAATTCAAGTCTTGCTCATACCTGTCCTCTTCCGCCTGTCAGGGACTGAATAGCAGGGGCAGCAGTCTCATCAGAGATTCTGGGGGAAGCCAAGAGACATAATACCTTTGGTGTGACCTAGGCCTTCTACTGGGCCTTCTCTTGATGGGATGTACTTCAAGTACCTCCCAAGTGAACTGTCCAGGGGTCATCTGTTGAAGTTCTCTAAGTCATCTCTGCTGACTCCTCACAATGTCGAGGAGAAGCTCGGCCTCCACCAAATAGCCAACCCTTTCACCCTTTCTCTAAGAAAATGCCAGGCCCCTTTTTTCAGGAGGCCAAATTCAATCAGTTGTATCCACTGATCTGTAAAGCGAAAGCTTTGCCTTTTGACTCAGCTCCCACTTCACCACAACAGACTGATGCAACACTTAGCACTGAACCGCATGTTATGAGTCTTGGCAGGAGGAGGCCAGTGCAACCATATCAACCCTAAAAAGCAGAAAGGATACTTGCTGATGATTAAACCAGACCTCCCCTGCCCCTCGGCTGAAGGATTTAGAAATCCTGTCCAGGAAGGTTAATAAGAAGACCGGTGATGCAGGGCAGACCTACTGGAGTCCAATACTAGAAACAGGTTAGACTTTATGTTGGCAATACGAACCAGGCTCCTGCCTCGCTTGTACAAACCGGGCCCAAATAAAGGGCCACCAACTCCTGAATAATAGAGTGCCTCCCACAGGGCACCAAGAGGGACATGGTCAAATGCATTCTTCCAGGCCTCAATGCATGTGTTTACCAGTTGCGCAAACTCCCATGAACCCCCAAGCAGCCTGCAAGGGGTGTATAGCTGGTCCAAAGTTCCAAACTCTTTGCTGCTCCTCCTAAAGCCGAGGTCCT
Source organism: Cyprinodon variegatus (assembly GCF_000732505.1). Lineage (NCBI taxonomy): Eukaryota > Metazoa > Chordata > Actinopteri > Cyprinodontiformes > Cyprinodontidae > Cyprinodon > Cyprinodon variegatus. The sequence goes on from NW_015150688.1 coordinate 472,027, forward strand.
ATAATTTGCTGCACTCTCCTCTCCAGAACCTCTGCATTCTAGGGGAGGCTAAGAATTGTGATTCCCTGTAGTTGGAACGCACCCTAAGACCCTCACTCTAAGAGGCTGATTGTACTACCGCATCAGTGTGTCGCAGTGAGCGTGTTGCAGATATTTTTGATTTATGCCCAAGATTAAAGTGTGGTCTGTGCTATGTTATTCCACGCCACACCGCAAAAGGGACTATCACGAACTAGCTGTGGGTCTAGATACGGCCGAGGCGGTGAGGAAGAGGGGGAAAGTTTGTGCAACGACGGAGGGACATAAGGGTGAAAAAGAGCAGGCATCCAGGTGGAAAAAGGATCCCAGCATTCTTGCTCCACTCGCTCTTCTATCTGGTCCAACTTCATGAGTAGTTTTCCACAATGGCGGTCATACAAACAAAACATGCCGATAAAGCACCAAACAGGAAAAAAAACATAATATAGAGCAGATGTAGATTTGACCAATCAGAGGCCTCGTGTCTGCGGCACTGTCTGAGGTCACCTACAATTTGGGAGAGGTGCACCAGGGTGTCTGAGGTAGGGGCGGGGGCACATTTGCGTTTACTGTGACACACATGCAGGTGACCTGTTTTCTGAGTATAAATCAGCCTTAACCATCAATCCAACCTAAACCCATTTCAAACCCTAGTCCTAAACCTAATCCCTAAATAAAAGAGAGAAACTTTCCCCAAGGGGGCATTCAGCTGGTTCTCATGAAGACCTGTAAGTCCATTTTTAAGTTGATTGACAGAACAAAAGTACAGATGTTGTGGAGTGTTCCCAGGAGTCCTGCCACTACCTCATGGTGGTTAAATCTATAGACTCACAATTATAATAATTATGACAGTAATACTTTGTAGCAGTTTTTAAAGCAACTGTTACAAAGCTGCTCTACATAAAAAAAAATCAATCAGTGTAACAACATCAATGATTTGAAAGGAAATACACACTATGTTTATACCAACAGCAGTTTTAAACCTGTTAGGAACGACCCTAGTAGATAAGAATTTGATCAAAAAAATTAGAATATGAGAAACTATAAATGTGAAAACATCCCTTAAAAAAATCCTGATTTATTCTCCTCAGTAAGTAAAACTAAGATAAGAGATTTTTCTCCTCATACTCAAGAGCAGAGACAGATGGCGCAATTTGACCTATGATATTACAAATATTTGAATTTTAAAATAATGAAAATACATAATGTACTTAAAATCTGACATACCCTGACACAAAACAAAATTAGTTCAGGAATAAAACGAGGAGCAGAACAAGTTAAAGCATCTGTGGGATCAGCTGCTAAAACAGGTCCGACACATGAAAGCTCCACCTTTCAACTTAAGAGACTTTTAGAATCTTAAAGAAAATCTGGGTGCCATCTTGACCTGGTGACGTTCAGGCCTGAGTGGATCAGGCTTTTCTTTTTGCTTTGGCAAAGAAATGTGGACCAACAGATTATCTGCCAGGAGGTTGTGGTGCAGTATCAGGTCATGCATTTCATATCTAGGCCTTCAGTAGTGCTCCATCGGAATCAATGTACCTCTTAATAATTGATTAACAACAATAAAAAAAAAAAATCTTACGAAGCATCTTATTAAGCTTCATAGAATCATTGCATTGCATACATATAGGCTTTACTACAGAAACAAATCTGGGATGCTTTAAAAAAAACCCTCCTACTAAAGTTGCATTATGGTTTTGGAAAATGGCAGCATTTCACTCAGCAAAAACCAATTATTTGAACATAACATCCATTCTTCTGTCTTTCCTCAAGTGGAGCCTGATTACTCTGTTGGTCAGTTTATCTATGCATTTCAATTCCATCAAGTGGTTCTGTTCTATCGCCATGGAATCTTCTTTGATGGACACATCTGGTTTGTAATACAGGACCAATCCAATCTGTGAGCTGTTACTTCTGTCTGTCCTATCATTAACTATAAAACAGACACATGGTGCTTTATTAGCTTGCCTTCTTATCTATTCTCCCATCCTTTCAGCAGTACCTGTGAATGAGTGTTTTTTTGTTTTGCTAAATGACCTACAAAACTCCTAATAAACAGACAGGTGGTAATGTGCAACTATATTTCTCCCAGCAATGAAAGAAAAATGCTCTATATAGTCACATCTATGCTTGGATCCAGCTCTTTTATTGTGTCCCCAAGATGAAATGACTGCCCCCTCCTCCCTTCAAATAAATTGTCACCTTTTCTGTGGAGCTCTCTTGACTTTAACACTTTTTCATAGCTGTAGATCCACTCTGGTTTCCCTGAGGATTTTGGAAAGTGATGTTGCTTTTAAGCGGTGTTTTGGTCTCTTGTTGCCACCTTTGTTAGGGAAGTCAAATTCACCAACCCTTTGTGGCCCCAAACACAATGCTGATCAGTGACAAATAAGCACACCCAGTAATGCAGGTTACAGTTTTTTCCTTTTTTTTGAGGGCAGTGAGCTATGGGTTCCACTCATAAAGGACAGAAAGTAGCTCACAAATCCTTTTCCTGTAAGAAGCTTAAACTTTCTTGACCTGCTTTTTCTGTCTTTGTTTGAATTCAGTCTTGAAGATGTCTTTGACAATAAATATGCGACTGAATCCATTTCTACATTTCCTTTAACCATATTGGGTTTACAGAACAGCTTCACCACAGTATACAAATTTTTGATTGTCCAGCTTGCTATAGATGGAGTTTGCTAGCTCTGGTTAGTACATTTGAAAAAAAAAGGGTTTAAGTACATTACCTTGATGTGACTGTACGTTTCTTGGATGCAAAGGCTGGCATGTGCTTGATGCATCTGCAAGGTCAGCACAGCACAGTGCAGCCAAATTATATCATATTTGGACATTCATGCATAATGTTAGCATCTTGTCCAAAAATTCTGCATTGCACCCCTTCTAACATCTGCTATTACGTGGGCATTTCCTCATGGTAAATAAAAGGGGACAGGATATAGCTCCTTTTGGCAGGGGTTTGCAAATATAAGCAACATAGTAATCTTACTGTATTAACTGGCCCAGAAATTGTAAACAACTCTCGTAAAAAGTTAGTTTCACTTTTGATGTGGAACAACTTTACAAATGTTGGATACAACTCTGTCTAATTGCAGTAGATCAGCATGTCTACTGCTAATACTAGTCTGCGGGTTTACAGATCGCTTGGCAGAGTTTTATGAACTAACAAAGGAAGAGTCGGGACAGATAAAGCTCATTCATGTTTTTGTGCAAACTGTCCAGACAAGTCCGTACTTCAAATCTAAAGCGACACATCTACTTAAAGCATGCAAGCTATCTATGGAAATAACTGTTTCTGCATACATAAGAAATCCTTATTGATACAGCAAAACTGGAATGAACCTGCATTTTTATGAAGTTCTGTGTAATTTGGATAAATAAAGGCTTCACTGCACATACAGTATACCTTGACTGCATTGAGTATTTTCCATTTCTTTTTATATATTATGATCACACATTTTAAGGGTGAAATATGAGGTTCTATTGTGTAGGATTGTGCTTAATTTACCAAATGAATTTGAACTAGTTCATTTAATGTATAGGTTTTGTGCACTTTGTTCAGATTCCATAACAGTTTCTTCCCCACTGCCATTAGATTGCTGAATGTTTTGTAAAATAGGTTAATTTATTTTATTTTATTATATTTATTATATTTTGTTATTATAAAAAAAAAAAAAAAACTGAAATGTTAGAGCAGTGTGGGGGGAGGCACAGTGTAGAAAATGCTGAAAACAACAAGGAAACATAATGTGTCAAGCATAAACCTACTTTAAGTGTTGCCAGTTAAAAATATTGATTAGTTAAAGCAATAATTTCATTGACACTTTTATGTAGCCTATAAGGACTACAGAATTGATTCTGAAGGCCTCTAAGCAGATTTATTTAACCCTTAGAAGTCAAATAGTGGCTTACATGTAATGGGTTAAAATATTTAATATGAAAACTATATGAAATGATTTGAATGTTCTTTTTTTCTGATATTTTAAGGGAGTAGAGAAGGTCTTGTAAGTCCTGACAGTATGTTATTCACAGTTAGTGTAAAACACTGACTACTAGAGAACAAGCTGCTGAAAATGCGTTGTCTTGCTCTTGTAAGATTAGCAGTTCTTTAAGTAATCCCCTCGTTATTCACCACTAATTGTGATCAGTTTGAACGAGGGATTCCAATTCCACCATTCTGCAGCCAATGCTCCTCTAAATGTGGCTACCCTCGAATGAATCCCCAGCAGGCTGTCAGATCCCTTTGGCTTCCCTCAGCTCTGTAAACATCCTGAGCAGCAGCATCAGGGGAACAGGCCACCAAAGACTGAGAGGAAAGTAGCTCACAGTTTCTATTTTGTGTCATTTTTTTGAAAGGGAAGGACCAAGAAAAGACAGCAGAGAAATGTGTCAGAGACTAAATGCATAGACATTTCCCTGCTTCTCTTTGTGAATAAGCTTATGATTACAAAGAAACTATTTTAAGAGATTAATCTTCATTTCTCAGAGGAGCTCTTTTACGCAAAGGAAAATTGGGGTGCTTGGTATTTCTGTTTAATGGGTCTATTTTATTTAATATTGAATTTACATTATAAGAAAGATGCCAAACTGTGACTAAAAAGGTCTTAAAGGATATGCTTCACCACCATTACAACAAACTGAAGCTAAAGTAAATGAGTCCTTTCAACCAACAATATGGATCCATCAGTTTATAAAGCTGCAAGTAAGCCTTGGAGCTCAGCAGCTTTTTATACCCGATGACTGAGGCTATTCATGTCACCATTTACATTACAGTCCTTTCTACAAGGCTGCCTGTAAAATATAATCTAACCTATTTCTTATTTTTTAAACAGGTTTCAGAAAGAAGATCAGTTGAATATTCTTTTAAAAATTGTATAAAGATAGATTGCATTTTTTTTCAAGGTTAATGTGTGTATACAAAGTCTGCAGAATGTTATACAGTGAGGTTCTTATTTTATATTTAACTACTAAATGGTGACCTGTCCAGGATGTTCCTTCCCCCCAAAAGTCTGTTTGAGCATCAGTCTCCCATGAGCCTGTCGGATGAGAGGTAGAAGATGGATGTATGGATGGAGGGATGGATGAATAGGTGGGTGGAGGAATGGAGTGTTAAGAAACTAACATCACACATGAATATTTCCAGGTTAATAAATGTCTTAAAAAAATATGCTCAGGAAAACAAGTCTACTTATTTATTGAATTCAAAGAGCAAATGTTACATTTCCTTTTAGAGCAATTCACATTTCTCATTGAGTTTATGGTCTTTTTCAAACATGTCTTTTTTAGTCAGTTTACAATATTTTCATAATTCTTAACTTGTAGGGATATTGTCAAAACTGCAGTCTCATAGTAATGCAGAGTAATGACAGACTCAAACGATCCAGGAGAATGGCAGATGGGTCTCTGATTATAATCTGTGAATCTGCTTATGCTGGCCAAACACTGTACTATTTTTTTTTTTTTACTTTTTGGGTGATTTTCCCCAAAATTTTTTTCGATCGGACCGAGTTCCATCCTTGTCATGCGCCTGCGTCGTGTAGGACACAGGGTATAACGAGTGGCTATTAGCGTCTCACGACCATGATCCGATCAGGAATCGTAAGGTGGGAGGAAAATCAAACATATCTGAAATTCAGTTGGACCTCAGTAGCTGTTTGTGAGAAAATCCTGTCGAAGCATCGTTACGAGTGTCTACAATCCGGTTTACCAGAACCTCATGCACTGCGCATGTGCAAACAAGTTCCCCTTCTTCTTCTTCAATATTGACTGCTCTAACTCGCACCATCTCTCGCCGTAGAGTCTGACGTTTGGTTTTTGGACCTGCAATGTGAGCAGTTAGAATGCATCAGATTGCAGGCCATACAATCTAAGAACATACATTGTGAGCTGTAAAATTTTAAATCCTTTGATTTCATCATATAGTTTGAGCTGGAGCTGAGCACAGCAATTGAAAATGTATACAGTGCATGCTCAGCCTTAGCAGGATGGGCCTCCAGGTGCTTTAAAGCAGCAGCTCTCCAACTGTAGGTTGTGCTAGCAAGAGTCGTGTCTTGAGAAGGGTTTGGTTAATCTTGAGAATTTTTTTTACAAAAGCCTGCTTCACTGTCATATAAGAATAGTACCACAGAACAAAGTGTTGCTCATTTTCTTAATATCAAATTATACTTTTTTTTTTAGGATATTCCAATACCGATTATTTTGACATCAGTCTAACTGATCCCTGATATGTTGCTGTTACAGTAACTCTGCCTTAGGAGAATTTTTTTATGCTGACATTGCTATTTCTTCCTCAAGTCACATTATAAAAAATGACAGTATTAATTCTACACAAGTCTAAATTGAAACAAAAAAGAAATATTTATAAATGTGACAGTGTTGGGTCCCGTCACTGATCTTGCGTCCTGACTACATGGCCACAGTGATGTCCTTTGCCTGACTGGTGTGGGATCATTTCACCCAAGATCAAATTTTGCCTGAACCCATGTGCTCCATTAGCCTGGGTGCCATTCCGAACTTAGTCCCGCCCACAAAGTTTGAGGTCGGGAAGTTCGGTCTGGCTCTGCTCCATAGTAGCACGAGTATTATCGCCCACTGTCAGGCGATCCAATCAAATTGTCAGGGCGGGCTTTATACGATGATGGACAGATGACCAACAGTAACGTAATCAACCACGTGACCAATGCGCGCTTGGGTGACAACAATAATGGCTGCCGCTGGAGAGTTTAGGTGAGTAGATTCTGCTATTAGGTCTGTTCTAGAAGATATCGACAGCAAATTAATTTTAAAAGAGGAACAGAGAAACGCGATCAAGTCTCATCTTATTCTAGGCGTGCAACTGCACGCTTTGATTTTTGTGGACAACAACTATGCCTCGCTTAACATACGTCACGCACTCCGTTGCTCTTATTGGTTGTACGTCTGTCCAATTGAGTGCAGAGGCATTTTTTTCCTGGTTCGTTCGAAACACGCCCCATAATCACAGCTCTATGGAGCAGTATCAGACTCATATTCTGACTAGAATTGAGTCGGACTACGTCAGGCTAGTGCTCCGTACCTTTCCACATAAACAAATCAAATGAAATAAACAATGAATAATAAGTGGTGAAAAAAACTAATGTATGCAATCACATGATCTTAAGTTGTGGCTGCTAAATGGCCTTATCAACTGCCAAAGAGATTTCCATTATCAGCCAATGTCAATAGAAGAAAAAAAGATCATATCTATCCTACAAGAAATGCAGAATTTAAATCCTATATATAGGATTAAACTGTGCCTAGTGTATTTCACTGCACTGAATCCAGTCTCAGTTTACACCTTGTGAAGCTTCAAAAAAATTGTGATGCATTTTCTTTGTTGCTGTGTCCCCTTTTTCTACCACACAACTCAACCATATATGCATGTTTTGATGCAGCACTTAGTAAGCAAGCAGCTTCTAGTGGATGGAATCAGTGACTGTTCTGGACATCAGTCCAGTCAGCAATCTTCTCTATGATTGTGCTGCCTATAGTGACCCAGAAGGAGAGACAACTTAGAGGCTCAAGAAACCTTTGCTGTTTTATTTCTGTTGTTTAGCTGATTAGAGTACATCTGCATGACTTCCCAATATTTAACTTCTTACAATATTCTAATTTTCTGAGACACTGGCTCTGTTTTGTTTTATCATTTCTATGCCATAGTCATTAAAATTACAAGAAAATGGACTGAAAGCACTTCATAAATCTGCATTATTTATGACTTTCATTTATTCAGTGAGGAAAAACAATATACTGAATTAATGGTTCTGGAATTTACACTTGTGCAGCAACGACTCCAAAAGACTAAGCTCTATAATTCATTGCTTGCATGTTTCTACAGTTATGAGTACTGGTGATTTCAGTGAGTGCTGTACGGATCTTATTTATGCGGGTAAAGAGGGACCCCCAGCTGCAGTCAATTATGATCACTAACGAGAAGTTAATGGGTCTCAATCTTGACAAGTTAAAACATATTCCACTCCCCACTTACTAAAACACCCAGAGAACTAAATAGGGCCCTACTTATTTTTTTTTTTTCCTTCTTTTTGCTTTTGATTTAGTAATTATACCTAGAATTAAGAAAAGCTCAATTAAATTAGTACATGCATTACATTTATGGACATGATCAAATTTAAGTTAATTAAAGCAGCATTTCAGAGCTGTAGCGTGAGGTGTTATGCTTTACATTTAGTATTTACATTTTTCAAAATTGTTGTGTAACCCCCAACATCCAGATGACCTTTGTTTTGTTGCAAATTTAAGCCACTCTGGTAAATGATGTTCCCCCACAGCAGGATTATAAATCCCTTCAAAAAACAGATGGATTCTATGGCTGAGTCCCACTTCAGGGGCTCCATCGAAGACTGCTTTCTTAGATTGATTTTGCCACAGATTATGATGAAGGCTGTCCCAATCCACACATACTCCTAAACACAAATGTACACACCATCCTCTCCACCTATCTTTGAACTGCCAAGCAAACATGCAATAATTTTAATCAGTAAGAGCGTCTACAGTACAGCGAGTTGACGTCACAGCTCCTTGGAGCTCCTGTGGGTTTTTTACTACAGTGGAGAAGAGTAGTAATGATGATGATTTGGAGAGAGGAGATGTTTGCAGCATAATGGAGCAGAACTGTACTAAGTGTAAACTGGAGGTAAGAATCCTGACGTGAATTTTGCCGACAAATGTGTACTTTTACCTGTTTTTTAAGAATTTGTAGGG
>NW_015150688.1:481052-507093 GCF_000732505.1 Cyprinodon variegatus
CGGATAGCTCTCCCCCATTCACTTGATACCTTGTTTTTGTCGATCGTTAAAACCATTGTCAGCATAATTATTGAAAAGTCAATATAATATTAATTTATATTGAAATTTTAAAATGGCAGTTGGATTTCCAAATAAAGATACAAGAGAGACCATAACTGTGGCCTCACCTTTATTTCGAATTTCCCGCGAGCAAAATAGACATACTCGCTAAAGTACTTTTGTACATGGTTTAACTACCACCCCACAAAAAGATCACACATGCACGAGAAACTGCCGCTTCGAGAGGAGAAAATCGTTCTCCACGTGGGCCAGCTCCTCCCACGTACTCTCGGTATCGTGCGCACACGATTTTCTATCCAGCAGCCTGCGCTCTCGAAAGCTTCTCAGCCCTCAATCTGTTTTCTCCTCGCATGAAGGAAAATGTGTTTTGGCAGGTTGGGCGGAGACAAACCTCTTCTGTAAGCCTCCTCCTGATTGGGCCTTGCAGACACAGTTTCAGTGACTCTCACGCCTCCAGCCGTCGTCTTCACATATGGATGAAGAGCTGTTAGTCAAAGGCTTCCTGACACTACTTCCCGTGTGATCACATTATAGTTTAACATACATGTGAGTTTGTTCATTTTGCTCACAGGCGTTTTGAAATAAATATAACGCCATAATAATTGTTTGTATGATGTTGATCAATATGATGTGCTTCCATGACTTTGAACCCGGTTCATGAATGTCATATGCTCCTTTAGATGATAAAACAAATGAAGCATGGCTCATGTTTTATTCAAATCCTAAGCCAGTGCATTTTTGCCTGAGTCTGAACTACATCCACATCTGTGACCATCTCTCTGCCAAAATACAGAAAAAAAACACTTCTGAGCCAATTTGTGCAGGACATGACCACTTCATTTGAAATCATCATCCTGGCATTAGCCTCAAAGGAAAATTCAGAATTCCTCCTTTGATAAACCTCCCCTGCTTTTGTTTTTGTTTGGCTTAAACATTTTGGAGTCAGATTTGGAAAGAGTTCCTATTATTCAATTTGTTAAGTTGCTATTGAAAAAAAAATAACAGAAAAATCTCGTATTCCTTCTAAACCTAATGACTTTCTGCACCATCCTTGGAGGCAAGAGCTGGCATAAAGCATTTCTGATATAATCAGGTTTTTTTTCTTTGCTGTAGAGGAATTCTAGAGAATTCTGCATTGGGGGGTGGGGGTTTAGAGTGTTAAAGCCCTGCTTAAGGCTACAGTTACCATCTTATTTGAATTTACCTTTTCATTTTGTCAAGGTCATTAAAAAAAACTATACATCTTGTAGAAGTTGGCTTGGTGGTTTGTTCCCAATCAGTGGTCTGCTGCAATACAACCCAAGTAAATTTAGGATAACAAGACACTGATATCTTCCCTCAGGACTTAATGCTAAGCAGCAGCCATCTTGCTTCTGTCAACCGCAACCAGTTGTCAAGATCCTTGAGTTGAATGTTTGACCATCATGAAATGGGGTTGGTGGCAGGGTGGTGGTTGTTGTGCTATTTTTCAGGTTATCCAACTGAAGGGATCCTGAGGATGCTGCTATGCTGACTGCTTCTCCTGCACCTGTGTGGCATACACAGGTGCAACTCATCAGCTCATCACCAGGGCAGCATAAGAAGACTGATTCACCATTCACTCCACCATGGAAGTGTTATCCTCTCATGGTAGCATTAATCCACTCAAGTGCTAGGTTTACCTTTATTTGCCTAAGCCTCTGCATGTCTGAGCCTTGCCTCCCTTCTCCTGCATGTACAGTACACTCACCCAAGGTTATACTACAGATTTGGATTCCTTCGTGACAGATCTTAAGCCTGTTAGAAGACCGAAGTCCTGACTGTCACATTGGGAGATCTTCAGCCTGGAAGCTGTGGTATTAATGTATGATTGGTGCTGATCTATGTGACAAACCAACATGGTCCATCCAAGTACGCAGATCGATCATCACCGTTGCTTCTATCTGCAGCAGCCACAGCCTTACATCAATACTCATCTGGATAGCTTCGTTTCAATCCCCCACAATCAAAAACCTTGGATAAACTTTTCCCTCCCGGGCGACATTAGGAAGTAGGAACAACAGTGATCAGAGGAAAGTCCCACTTCTTGGAGTTTAGAGCAAGAAGCAGGCTTAGCTGTTAGCCCTCTCGTTTAAAAGCTAATCATTCAAACAAAAGACCATAAACAAGCATAAGGTATTGTAAACAGCAGCACATGAAAGAATGAAACAAGAGTTATTAAAATTAACCAGCTAAAGATTTGGCTGTGGGATTACTTTAAATAACCTTCTAAAGGCTAAACTTGACTGATTTTGAATTGTCCGTTTAAGAACAAAGGGTACCCTTTATTGCTGTTACAATCTCAACAGCAAAAAACATTTAATAGAAAATGCCTAGCACAACACTCAGCTTGTGTCCAAGGTGCAAATATATAAAGCACAAAAGACAAAATAGACAACCTCCAAATGAACTATTATCTGGCCCAGGCTTAAGAAAAAAATTAAAGTAGTAAGGTAAAATAGAATAAAGCTAATCTATTTGGTGTTGCCCTTTCTTTGACTGAAAACATCTGAGATTCTACTCGTGTCAGGTTGGTTGGAGGGTTGAACAGGACCCAAATGCAGAGAGTGAAACTGAAGTGGTTTGTTGCAGATTTATTTATTCAAAAAGGGTGGCAACTGAGGCAAAAATACAACAATAACAATTGCAGAAAAGTGTAAACAAACTATAAAGACGAGGAACCAGCAAACAGCGACTGAACAAGAAAATAACTAGATAACTAGAAGAACTTAAAAGGGAAATAAAACCAATGAAAACTTAAAGAGAAAACTTAAAAGAGAACCAAAACCATGACACCTGTGACTGGAGCACAGTAGAGTTGTGATGTTTTACCTGTTGTAGCCAAAGGAGAAAGTTTAATGACCTGCAAACAGCCAACCTCACCAAAGAAAACGTAAGGTATCAGTCTTCTATGAGGAAAATACCTTGTGTGTTATTCTGCATCTAAAATGCAAAACTGCTTTAATCCACTGATCATTAATAGGGAATAGCCTTAGAAACCTTTAAAGCTCTAACCAGTTTTCTTCTTTGAAGCAAAATACTAAATATTTGATATTTAACTTGCTGGCAGGTTTTACCTTATTCAGAGATGATTATAGCACAATGAAACAACCATAATAGCATCTGAGCAGTGCCTTTTGGGTCTTTATAACCAGGTCTGTAATTTCAGTGCTGTAATGCATGCTGGGACATGTGGCTATAGTTTTTCAGTTCCAGAAAGGACCTACCTAACAGCACATAAGCCAAACAATCCAACCAGAGTCCCCAAGCAGGCAAATACTGGCTGAAAATAAAACCAAAGCTTTAAAAAAGGGAGACTGAGGTCATGTGGTTTGGAAATCGATTGTCATTTGCAGGCACTGCAGTAAGGGTTGGGTGTTATTCTGGATAATTCTCTTAAATTGGACAAACAGATGAGTACTATTACTAAGTAAAGCTGTATTTTAACTACAACTCATTGCCAAAGCAAAACCGTATCTCTTTAAGTAAGATCAATCATCCGTTCAGCATCATAAAGTAGTCCAGGATGTCTTTTTTACTCTACAAAAAAGCATGAACACATTATTGCTGATTTAAAATTTCTGTATTAGCTTCTTGTTTATCACTGGACATACTTTCAAACTTAAACAAATGTGTTAAATTAATAAACACTGATTATTCTGATCATATTAATTTTGAGGATTCAGCTGAACTATTGAACCTTATTTCTACATGTTTACATAGTTCATAGCACAAAATCATTTAACTGTCTGTTAAAAGTACATTTTGCGAGAACAGAAGAAATCAGGGGCAACTTTTGTTGTATTATCAAAAAAAATAAAAAAAAACTTGTTTTCTGTTCCCCCACACATCTCTCTTTCTCAAATAATTTTGAAAATAAAGATCATGCATACATACAAATATTTTCTTGGCCTAAATTATATAACCCAATCTGAAAATTTAGGAAATATGTCAAAAATCTTCCTATGATCGGTTACAGTAAAACTACTATATTAAAACATATCTGGATCATGTATTTAAGAAAATAGAGCATGAGAGAAAGGCTCTCATGCCAAGAAATACAAGGAGTGAAAACAACAAAATGTCTTGTTTTGAGATCTAAAAACTGATCTGAGATCTCCTCCCTCAGTATGTGAAACATTTCTGCTCTGAGTCTTTTGAAATCCATTGCTATGCTTCCCTAAAAACTGAAAAAGACAGTTTATAAGACTGTTGTTGAAGGATCATGTTACACCCAAAACAGTGTTTTAACTTATTTTTATAGCCTGAACTTTGCATTTTAAGCAAGCTGTAAAAACAGAAGCACAAAGTTAAATTTGTGGCATTCTGGCATTCTTGCTGGGGATTTAACCAGACTAACTTGAAGACTGTTCTCCTTCATTTTCACCAGCATGTGGACTTTGCAACTCGGGGTGAAAGCATTTTAGACCTGGTTTACTCTTACATCAAAGATTTCCCCCCCAAAACAACAACTTTGCTAATCGCTAAAAGCACAGAACTCAGCTTTCAAGTCTGATGATAAAGAGGCACATAGAACAGTGCGTGCCAACTTAAACCGTGCCATCAGATCAGCGAAGCAGAACCACAGCCAGAAGAGCTGGGATCTTTTCTACGATGCCAGCAACACCAGGAGGATGTGGAAAGGCATTCGGATGATCACGGACTACAACACACCCTCCACCACGGTACATGCAGCAAACACTGACTTCTTAAATAAAATGAACAACTTCTTTGGAAGGTTTGAGGCCGTAAACAGCACGGTTCAGCAGATTCAAGAACAGTTTCTTCCCCACTGCCATTAAACTGTTAAATTTTTTATAAAATCAGTTCTAAAAAAAAAAAAAAACCCTGAATGTTGTAACTTTAAATATACAGTTGTATGTTTACATAATGTTTTTTCACCACAGTGTTTTTTTTATCACTGCTGCCTACCTTTATTAAGGCTGCACTTAAAAAAATGAAAAAGTCTAGAAAGCTGTACTAAATGAAATTTCATTTTGCATACAGTTGTGTGTACAAAATGAAAAAATAAAATCTGTCTAAGTCAATTACTGGGATTTATCTCAAAGCTATTTGTTGTTTAAGGGATAGGATAAGGTAATTAAGGAAGACATGAAAAATATATTAAAAACAAAAGAGAAAAATATTAAGAAAATCTGAAGAAACATAAAGTTAAATGGCCAGGCTGCTAAAAATTGAAATTCTGTCGGTGTGTACCTGTTTAGACGGCACTCAGCTTTCTTGCTTCGGGACCTTATCATGTTCTATGATTAAGGCAGCCTTGAGCTCCCTCCACATGGTGAAATCATAGTGAAGCAGGAGAGAGTTGTTCAAGCAATCTGTCTCTTTAGAAACGCCTTGGCATTCATGCTAAATGCCTGCCACGACGTCTGAGGTTGGAAATTTAGCAATTTCCTGCAGCACCTGTGGCATGAGGTGAATAGGGAATGGGAAAACCTTCAGCTTCCAATTTTCTGATTCCCAGATCATTTAAACTGATTAAAAATTTAATCAGGGAATTTCCTTGGCTGAAAACAGAATTTAGTTGGCATCCATTACTTTTTGGTATCTACCTCTTATCCTGTTAGATTAATTAATTTTAGCTGTGAGTCCCGTGCTCAAAAAATGCCTTGCAAAAGTATTCATGTCCCTTTAACATGTTCACATTTGGTCTGATTGTTAGGGCAGATTTTAGATTATTTCCTTTGAATTTTAAAGCATAAACCAACACAAAATTGACATTACCATAGGTTGGATGAAAATGTTTTTTGTGGTTTTAAATGTTTCTTTCAAAGACATGTGTTAACCTCAAAGGTCAAAATACATTAGTGAAGAAACATCAACATAAAGACCAAAGAGCACAGCCGAAAGGCCAGAGAGAAGATGAAGAGAGGTTCAAATTGAGGTAGGTAATTTATGGAAGCCAGTCTATTTGAAACTGCTATAAAATGTTGGTGAGTGCAGCTCTTCCAGGATTTTTCTAGGTTTCTCTGCAAAAATGATTGGGAACTCATAATTAAAGAATAAAGTATTCATACCCTGAGCCAATAAAGATGAGACAGCCTTAGACAGGAAACACTATGTTCTGTAGACTATCCTTCATCCAAGCTTCACTAAAGTGTCTCCTTTAGCTTTCCACTCTGATTGGGTCAATCAGCTGAATTAGTGACTCTCCATCACTCATTAATTATCCCCCGTCTCAGAATTTTGAGTATTGTCAGTCTGATTACTTTATTTGAACTCATACTATTGTCTGATTACGAAAATAATCCTGTATATAAGCTTTTGCTGACCCTCCAAAAGCATTACTTAGTTAAGACTCTTCAGTTATTTAGAGAATTTGAAAACATGTTTTTACTTAATTTTGTCATAGTTATTGATGGTTTTTGTAATAGTTAAAAAAATGCCTGAGGGTTAATTTTCAGCTCAGACATACAATGAAATGTAATGGATCGGGTGGAGAGTTTGCTAGAGCCACTGCGTCTGAGTGTGCCGCCACTCATGGCTGACATGACAAGCATGGTTGGGGGAAACTGGAGGGCCTGGAGGAAACCTACGTAGATCTAGGGCGACCGTGCAAACTCCTCAAAGAAAGGCCTCTGCCGAGCCCAGAAATCAAACCCGCAACATTTTTCCATTAAGGTAAGAATACAATTTATGGCTTATGTGGCTCAGATACCCAGTGCAGGTTAAAGTAGAAAAATTATCTGCTGTCACTGCAGCTAATAGCAGTAACTGATTGGACCTAGCTGGTTGCAGGCTACATAACCAATCCATCCCTCATTATTTAAGTTCCCTTTAAGATCATCAAAGTGCTTTTGAATAAACTGAATAAAATTCACACAAACTTCTTTGCCCATGGGCTTCCCCCTACCAGAAATAAAGACAATTCTAGTCAATGCATAAATACTACCAGTTCCTACTGCGGTTGTGTAACAGACAGCTCTCAACTGTCATCCTTCAGTGATATACATCAGTGTTTCCCAACCTCTTTTGAGTTTTGTTCCCCTTTGTGCATTTTGTCTTACCATGAGTACCCCTCTTAGTCAAAAGCATTGATGATTTCCAAAAGTGGAACGTGCAATAACGTGCAATGCGATTATAAAATAGAAACTATTTTACTTCAAGGTATAGTCTAGGATTTTCAAACTTTTTTGAAAAGACCCGCTCTCTCCATTTTAAAAAACAAATGCACTTGCACAACCCTGTATCCACTCCCGAGTGGGAACGCCTATTAAACGCATTTGAGAGTACGCACAAGCCCATTTTTCCTTGTACACACTCTGTTTATAAGTACCGGTAGCTGTTTGCATCCCTCCTACAAATTTACTTTCAAAAGAAGATTTACAATTTTCCCACTTTGTCAGACTCACCATCAGTAAGTGAAAATGAAAATAAGGAGGACCACTTATTGTGATGATCCACCCGGAAAAAGAACATCCTCCACTATAGCTTTAATTTCAGCATTTAATTCTTTTGGGGTTTTATGCTTTTCATCTCAAAATTGGTAAGGAATTGAAAAAAAACAAACAAAATAAAATCATATTATAAACCTGTATTTAACAAAATATGGAAAATTATATTACTATAAGAATTATAGACTGACATAATTAGTTTTGCTTTTTTACATCAAGAGACATAAGCTGCTTTGATGAGCTTAGGTAGATCAGTGTGAAAAACAGCTGTTCTCTACATCAAGTCTGTTCCTCCACTTGGTTTTGATGTGTGTTAAAGCTGAAGGTGAAAGGTCAAAGAAAAACTTACCTGTACTTTGTAATTGAAAAAAATCTTGGTACATTTTTTAATTGGGTCCTAACAAAGCAGAAATAACCCAAACCTACTTTATTTTACTACCTAAGAAATGACATATTTTCATGTACCCCTTGCAATACACTTGATATACTTGAACAGCATGATACAGCAAAACTCACACATTTCTGAAAACCAAATGAGCCAGAAAGGAAGTTGGATACAGGAATAGTATATTGGATAAGCTACATTTCAAAAATATCTAGCAATGTATCAATTGATCCAACACATATCCAGAGTGGACTGCTGCTCCACACATCTTGGGAGGGACAATGGATCTGACAGGGAATCTGGTGAGTGTGAAGCTGGTGTAACTCATCAACTGAAAAAATGTGGCCCTATTAAGTAGGCAACTAGACAACTAGAAGACTGTAGCTGAATAACTTTCTCAGAAACTAGTTTACTTTAGAATAGCTGTTTTTAGGCAAACTAATCATTAAACCTACAACGCATCAATTGAGTAGATCCCTTCTCGCTATCATCACAACCCCAACCCCTGTACAGGAGAGCACAAGACCTCGCCTATTCAGCCAGGACAAAAATTCTCTTTAACGATACCCCTTTCAAAGACTTAGACAAGTATGGGCCATGCAGGCTAACAAAGGAGCCAAAAGGACCCCCATTCCAAAGGGGAGGACCCATTTGTCCATTTCAACTTGCATGTTTTCAAAACAAAAAAGAAGGTTTAGATGGGCTACTGCATAAAACCTCAAACTCAATGCTATTCCTGACAATTTGAATTGAAAAAAGCTTCCTGGATGGGAAGCAAAATGTCTTCAAACTTGGAAACAAAGTCTAGTGGATTGTTTTTTTTACTTTTTTTGCTAAACATTAGTTACTGCAGCAAGATTAAGAACAACAATACCAGTTGTAGAGGTATAGATCCTTAATTTGTGGGTAAATATCTATATTCCAAATTATTTGTATTTTTGCTTTGCTTAAGACTCTGCTTGACTGAAATAAGAAGAAATCCCACAAAATATTCCTCTCCTGTCAGGGTCTGAGAAAGCTTTAAGTCCTTTACCCTGCATAGAATAGAATAGAATAGAATAGAATAGAATAGAATAGAATAGAATAGAATAGAATAGAATAGAATAGAATAGAATAGAATAGAATAGTAAATCCCTTTATTTCACAGCCGGGACATTCTGGTGTTTACAGCAGCAAAAAGATAGTAGAAAAAACGGTCACACAAATGTGGACCTTAGAAAGTTTATACAAATTACATAATAGTAAAGAGTTAAACAATAAAGAAATGAAATACTGTAATGTAAAATGTCTTACAATATAAATACTGCACACCTGGTGAATAAATAACCATATCCACACTGAGAAAAAGTGCAGTTTCCAGGAACTGCTCTTTCTGCTTGAAGTGGAAAGAATAGGACAAGACATAGTCCAACTACATTAATTTGGTCATCGTACTAAATCAAATCACAGGAGAAGGAGGTTAGCTTATACCATGAATCAGGTCATTTTTGTTGTTTCTTGGGCTGGCTAAATGCTTGCCTATTCCTGCTCAGCTAAAAAGACTGAGCAGATGCATCTGCCACTCTCCCAGGTAGCCTCCTTCCTCACAGTTGTTAACATGCCTATTTATACCTGCCTCTTAGTTATGTCATAGCAAAAAGTTGCCAGAGTCTGAAGTGGCCTTTAAAGTGGCCGAATCAAGTGAAAAAAAAACTGAAGTGACAGAGAGAAACTGAGGCTTTTGAAAATAACGACAGATGCGCCCACGTTGCCAGCCTGACTACTTCTTATGAGTCACTACATGTGCTTTCCTGATTTGTCATGCCACTGTCAGGTGTTCACTGCTACAGAGCCACACATCATATCCTTCCTTGTTCCTCCAACACACCAACTCTCAGACTTGTGTATTCTTTACCATTTAAAGTTTATTCCCAAAAATCAAATAGTCCGGACCCAAAATCTTTAAACTTCGATGGGATCCTAGGGTGGAAATTTTAATGTTTCACATCGCATACTGTGTTAAAATGAGAAGGTTATGGTTTTACACTCACACTCATGGATGAAATTTATTCTTGGTGTTTGCACAGCATCTTCTAATATTAATATACCTCTTGATTTTCGATTTTTTTTTTTATATACACTGCTTAAAGAATAAAAGGAACATGTAAAAAACGCAAAATAACTTCAATCAAATCAAACTTCTGTGAAATTTAACTTTATTGGCAATTATGAAAGTACAATAAAGGATTGGTTCTGCAGGTTGGAACCACAGAACACTTCTCAGTACCAATGTGAATAAACTTATTTTCATACATTTTATTTATGATATGAGCAAACCTACAGTTTAGATATCTTTGAGAACTGTTTTCACAAAAATCTATTGAAATAAATGTAATCTTTCATGTTGATTTTTTCCATTTCTGATATTTCATATTTTTAGATTTGTTGCCAGTTTTCAGTGTGCAATTTGTTCACAGAGTCTAATAAGTTTAGTTATTCTTATAGCAAGTGCGACAGCCTGTATGATGCAAGTAAGCCAACACCACCCGCACAGATTTCTGTGCTTTTATTACACTTGTCAGATGAGTCCCTTCTGTAAAGTGTGTGCTTGAAGCCATCTGTGGTGTGTCCTCTCTTCGCTAGATGACCCTCGGAAAGGAGTTGCTTATGAGATTGGTTAGTTTATGCCATCCACATATCCAAATGTCCTTTCGATCAAGTGAAATTGGCCTGGGTTCACAGTTCTGTCAGTCTCTTACATTAGCACTGCCATAAATCCTGCGCATGCCCCAGTTAGCGTTATTGTCACCAAGATCAACACTGATGCAATTTAAAAGATAAGCATCAAGGACAATATATATATATATATATATATATATATATATAGAATAAAAAATTTGTCATTGGCAGGCCAACTGAAAGATCACAGACTCTGTTTTTTTTTTTACTGCAGCTTATTAATGCGGAATCTCTGGAAAAAACAAAATGTATCAAGCAGAAGCTGGTGGCTTTTATTCAGCAGTTCATTCATTTGGATGACATTTCCATCAACACTGCACAACAGGTATGCAGGATTTAATTGGTTTCGGAAGCATTTCGGAAATATTGGTTGGATGATTCTACCCCTGTGGGTGTTTAAATGATATTAGGATCATTGATGGGAAATCCTAGATCATTTGTGTTTTCTGACTCTTTCTCAACCATGTCCCCTAAAGGCTGGTATTAACAAGTAAACTAATATTCCAGAAAATATTGGTCATGAAATTATACCTACAGTATTATTCTCATTTAAAGTACTGGACATGATAATTGGGAGCCTCAGATATTACTTAAACCCATAATAATGCTTACTCCATAATAACTTATCTGGCTGTTAAATGTTTTTTGCATTTTAATCGACAAGCAAAAAGACTTAGTCAAGCAGATCAGTGCAGAAAAACAATCTCCGGGTCTTTTTTCCTATTTTCAGAGGTGAATAATAATCCTGGAAAAAATTGCTAACCTTGGGTTTTATTGGGGAGCTGGAATACCTGTTAGCAGAGTACAGCATGTTAATCTTATTTTAGAAATATAAATTAATACAAAAACATGTGGCAGAAATAACTTGTGAGCAAATCCAGCTTCTAAAAGTAAAAACCCTGCTTATGTTTAGTTAAGTAATTTGATGAAACATTAGTTCCTGTCTACTGTGGAGCTGGACATGCAGATGGTTGGAATGAATCCCCGTCCAGCTGTTTTACTTACTGAACCTGGATTGCCCACCTCTGCCTGTGAGCAGTTTCCAGTTACTCTAACAGTAGTAATGATATAGTATGCTCAAATTGAATGCATGGTGGGAATGTCATGGTTGTCTAAAATTCACAGATGACCATGAATGGGCAATCTTAGGACGCAACAGAAAATAAGTGAAATGAGGAAGTTTGATGAGTCCTTTGATATATTGTTCCTGGGCATTACTGCATGGAGGAAAGGTGAGAATCTGGAAGCAGTTGTAAATGATAATTTTACAATTATTTTAGTGTGGGTGAGGCTTTTCAGGGATTTGGTACAAGATAAGACAAAACTTGACCTGTCATGAGCATTTCTGGGCATCTATGCGGAGGTTGGTAGGCTGTTCTGACTATAGCTGTTCAAGTTGTTTTACAAAGAGTTTTTTCAGGATCAGGCTCAGGGAGAATTTTAGAGAGGGGTCCACATACAACTCCTTATTCCACAGATGTCTACACTGACCCCGATCAAGGACCGGGGGTAGCCTACAGGGTCTCAGCCCCCAGACTGGATATATGCAGTTCATAGAAAAGGAATGTACCAGAAGGAATGTAACTGAAGAACACCAGAGAACCAGGTTTTCAGCTCTATGATCCCTTCTTACAGGCATACAACAACATTCAGATGGATAAGATCCTTATCCAATGTGTTGGAGAATATGAACCCTATTTTCTGAGGACAGTAGCCCTCCCAGTTGGTAAGGTACTGGAATCCTTAGGCTGAACAAGATCTAGGTAATTGGAAAGTTCGGATTGACTCTGAGAATTTTGGGGTGCCTAAAAAAACCTCATAGGACTATTGATAGTGGTGATTACATAGGGACCAGTAAATGTAAAAGAATAATTTCAATGGATTTTGACTAGGACCTTAGTGTGGTGGCGGAACTCTCTTTCATTCAGTTAAACCCAAATTTGCTTGCTTAACCATTAAAAGATAAAATGAAAAGGGTCCTGGAACCAGAGAATTGTTGGCAGAAGAATTAAATTTTTTGGGATGCTACTGTAAGGGCTCCGATTAGAGGTATTTAAAAAATAGAGACATCTTAAGGCAGGTCCTGGTGTGTGTTTTCAAGTTTAGCCTCTGGAAGTAATTTTCTGTCATCCAGAATATGACAATCCTAAATGTTTGAACAACACTGTGTAACCTTTGACCCAATTGTTTGCTCTATTTGGAAAATCTCAAATAATTTTTTTAGGTACCGGTAGATATCCAGCACTTGACAAATTTCAATGCTCAGATCAGGCTCCCCTTCTTAAAAAGTTGCCTATTTAACTCAACAGCTTCAAACAGGAAAGATAACTTTGCATAAAGTTGTGGTTAGGCTTCAAAGCAGAAATGACACAAGATCAGAAATTTTTTTTTTTTCGGTTTTCTGTAGGATTTAATTTAGTGGAGAGAATGTGACCTTGTTTTTACAAGTAATTACTTCAATTCTCAATCTGCAGGTCCAAAAGTGGTATGCTATCATATTCCAAAACACAGAGGGAGACTGTTTAATTTGATGACAGTGCAGTTTTGTAAGTTGCTTCTAGTGACTAAAGCTACATAGTGTTCCTTTCAGAAAAATATCAAGCTGTAGTAGATTATTTTTGCGAATTTTTGAAAAAGAAAATGCACATGCACAACCCTGTATCCACTCCCGAGAGGGAACATATATTAAGCGCATTTGAGAGTATGCACAAGCCCATTTCTCCTCGTGCACACTCTGTTTAAAATTTGCTGTTTGCATCGCTCATACAAGCTTACTTTCCAAAATAAGATTTGCAATTTTTCCACTATGTCAGACTCACCACAGGTAAGTGAAATAGTGTCAAGCACATAGGACAACCTTACGTAACCGTATCACCAGAATGATTGATAATTATGAGGACCACTTGTTTCGATGATCCACCTGGAAAAAGAACATCCTCCACTATACGGTACCTTTAACTGTACATATCTTCTATCAAATGTTGCCATGATCCTACCATGTCTCTAATGGTCTAGTCTATTTGTCCCATGTCACATGTCCCAAGGCGTGAAGTGCGTAAAATCCTTATTAGGTAACAATTCAGGGCTGAAGTCGGGTTTTGAAAACGTGGTAAATGCTGAATCTTACTCCATGGTGAAGCCCTGGCATATGCACCGCATGACTTAGCGATGGTGCTATTTAAGCAATGGGTGTTTATATTCTAGCGTATGTTTTTAGGCTTCGAGAGCATGCCACCCACTAGTGGTTCGGCCTGTAAATTACACCCTATTAACATTTCCACTACTGTTGAGAGCCTGGGAATCACAATTACAATTTCCTCAAGGTGGTTGTTGATCAAGAGGGAAGACGCATGAAGTAACGCATTGCTTGAAAACCATGTGTGGCCTGATCAACCCGGTCGCCCAATAGAGGGCGTCTAAAGATCAAGACCCAAAACACCCTATGACCCTGGATCCTTCACTGAAGATGTGTTCAAGCTGCACCATCTGGATGTTTCAAAATTTCTCATAAATGTATTAACAGTAAGAAAAGAATCACATTTTAATGGACCAGTATCTTCCATTGATGGCTTTTTTTCCACTTCTCTCTCAAGCAACACTTAGGATTTAGTTCTGTGATTTATTACTTTTTTTTCTCAAACCTCTTTTTAACTGTTGATCCTCAGCTGCTTCGGCATACTTTAGGCTGGTATCTTTGGCTGGCAACATATCATTGTTGTCTCACTTTGTAATTATTTGAGATAATGTCACAACAGTAATTTACCCTCTCCAAATCCATTCATTTTGTATTGAGACTTTTATAATTACAAAAATATGCAAACACGACTTTAATTTCTAAACGGTAATCCTCTCTATAAATTAAAAATCCTTTAAAATAGGGCAGGACGACCCTTTGTGTTTTCCATGGCAGAATTCCAAGGTAATTCATTTTCCCGTTGGCATTGTAAATTCCTCTGACATTTACTTTGTTTTCTGAACTTAATAAATTCAATGTGTTTTGTTCATAAGGCATAGATGACAAAAATACCCATACACTGTTCTATCATAAGCTTCTCCTGGCAGCTTGAATTTGTAGAAAAGGATCCACAAATTCTCCATGAGGGAACTAGTCCTTAAGAGGGCTCTCCATTTCCCTCCTCCTCAGGTGACCAACCGCTGACTTGAGCCGCCCTGTTCTCGCTAGAATTCTGGCTCTTAGTCCCAGCAATGTACAGGAGACTTGATAGATATGACCAATCAGGAGTGAGTATATGAGTCAAATCCGATTCGTCTGTAAACATCTAAAAAAAATTAACGGCAGACATCCACCACACATTCATCAGTGATTCATCCTGTCTGAGTATTTGTTTAGTTGTACTGTCAGCAAACCCACACAGAACAAATTTTTATGTTTAAAAATAAAGCAGGCTCATTTTTCTTTTTGCCAGCATGTTTTTGATCATTTACAGTCTGCATTTTTCATAGATTTTATATAACATTTGCGAGGTAGTATGTACTATTGGCTACATGGCCTGTGATCTTGTCTTTAAATTCTGGTAATACAGAGCCTACATGCTGCTGACTGTATTGGAAATTTACAATACCTTGGGAGTATATTCCTCTTCCATAAAGTTTTCCACACTTATTTTAATGTATTTTATTATTCTATGTGAAAGAAGGTGCTGCATATTGATGCAATAATTTTTTTTACGGCTTTTAAATAGATTCAGAACTTTAAATAAAATACAGGATTAAATTGGTTCTTGGAAGTGAAATGAATACATGAGGGTGGCCTAAAACAATACTGAGTTGTAATTTAAACTTTGCATATATGTGCTGCTAGCAGTGTTGAGAGTAACTACGTTATATAAAAAATGGCGTTGGTAAGTGCATTAGTTTTTCGTAAAAAAAAAAAGGAATCTACCCAATTACTTCTCAAATATTGGTAACTGACGTTACTTCCAATCAAACGCTGCACATTATTACAACTTCATTAGTTAGATATTTCATAAGCTAAATCGTTCTGGTGTTGGGACAGGGGTGCTGACAGACAAATGTGTTGTTGATTGGCTAAGTAACCACAAGCTGAAAGGAAAGAGGATGCCGCAGAGCTTTAATTTCAATGACGGCATTCTTAAAGAATTTCTTCTTGAGTCAAAGGCTAAATTTTTCTGTAATTAGCTCACAATATGCACAAAGACTTTATCACCCAGTTAGAAACCTCTAACCAAAAGAAGCTCCTCCCATCATGTCACAGTCATCGCTACTGTTACATGATTTAAGAAGAGGTGGACTGAGGTTTCAGCTTTCAAAAACCTACAATGCAACAATTGAGCTAATCCCTTCCCTTCTATCGTCGCAGCCCCAGCCTCTGTACAAGAGATTGGAGGACTTCACCTATTCAGCCAGGCCAACAATTCCCTTTAACAACCGACCTTTCAGACACTTAGATGGGTATGGGGCATTGCAGCCTAACAAACATTTGTCCGTTCACAATTAGCATATTTTCAAAACAAAAACAAGGCTTTGTTGGGCTACTGTGTAAAGCCTCAAACTCAAGGCAATTCCTGACATTTTGAATTGAAAAAGCTTCCTGGCTGGGAAGCAAAACATCTTCAATCTTGGAAACAAAGTCTAGTGATTTGCTTTTAATATTCTTTTTTTTTTTTGGAGTCATCACAACTGACTGACAGCTGGCTGCACTCATGTTTCGCTTAATTCACTTGTATGGTTTCCTGCTGTTTTCCTAAAGAAATACAGAGATTACACCGTCCTGGTAGGTTTATCATTTTAGAGTGNGGTTTCCTGCTGTTTTCCTAAAGAAATACAGAGATTACACCGTCCTGGTAGGTTTATCATTTTAGAGTGGAAAAGTGTAACACTTGTTTCTATTGCAAAGTATATTTTATTTTTTTCAACTCGCATAATAGACGTTTATTATTTTCATAGCTATTTTAAAGCCAGTTAAATTGTTTCAACATGCAAATATATAGAGTTTAAAAATATATAATTTACTTAATTTCCCTTTTATCATAAAAAAATCATACCTAGATATTGACTTTGCCACTCAATTGCGAAACTTCAATCACTAAACTGGCACAGACTTATATTCATTATTTTTAGATATTTAATTCCTTTAAAATAATCATTTATCTATGTTTTATAAATCTTTACTGTTTTGTTTTATTTTTTCTCTTTTCATGCACTCTCCTGATAGTTCTTATCCCTTCTCTTTCTCACCTCCCTTTGTGTCTATTGTGTTATTTTACTCCAGAAATAATTTTCAATTAGGTTTCATATACAAGTACCAGGTAGAATCTTATGGTAATATTCATAATGGTCTGCTTCTGAAGGCAAAGCTGTTTGGCTATCGTCTAGCTCTGGGACGTCTATTCTCAAGGGCATAAAAGCAAAACAGTACACACAAAATTTTATTTAAGTCATTAATTAAATCAAACATTGTATATTTAAAGTTCCGATAGTCATCAAAATGTTACTTTAACAAGTAACCAGTTACTTTGATTGTGAACTGGACTTAATTTTTTTATATTAATAATTTTATATAAATGCAAACATTGTTCCTTGGTGCCAAACAAATCTATAAAAATCTGTGATGGATATTTTTTCCTGAGATTTTTCCATATTGTTAAATAAATGCAGGTAAATCATGTTCATGTTTTCCTTTATCATTATATATTGGTAGCAGTCATGTTTTTTTTTTTCCATAAACCCATTATAAAAGGAAACTATTTTTAATCCAAAATCCTTCTAGAACAAATAAAAAATTGCCTCTTCATTGCCTTGGAAAGTTGATATTAGATTCTTTATTTAGCAGACAGGCACTGCACCAATACAGCTGTTAGTACAGTGTGCTTCAGAGGGAGTCTGGCCTGTGGTAGCAGGAAGTCCACTGGGATCAACAAGGAGCAAGGTATATCTGTCAGCAGAGAGAATGGATGAACTTTGAAATCCAAGCCTCAGGGCACCCAAGACACAAATCTGTCAGCCCTGAGAAACAAGGTGAGGAAACGAGTGTTGTCTGAGGTAAAAAACGAAGTTGTGAAGATGGTGAAACAACAGAGAGGTGGTCGCTGAGATTCCATTGGAGGCCAGAGAAGAGGCGACTGAAAGTTAGGTTGGCCCTTTCAATTTAAAAGCTTAAAACATATGTTATTGCGAGCCTTTTGTGGCGGTCAGGGTATTTGTAAGCTTCTATATTGAAAAGCTGGATTTGATATGCTGCATCCAAACTATCGCAGAGAAACAACAATGTTAAATCAGGCTTGGCTTTTCATCTGGGTGGTCCTTATAACTTCAGAAACGTTGTTCTCTTTCAATGTCATTTTGATCACTTAATTAAATATTGAAACATTATTTTTCTTTGTTTGAATGAAAGTCTCAAATGAAATTTTAAAGGAAACCCAACCATTGTCAGAGTTACATGTATGTTATATTTGACACGTATACTGTATTTCTAGAGGTCTTATTGACATGTTGTTTTGACCAGATGTCGGTAACAATCCCTTCAATCCACACATACAAAGAAATCAAAGCATTGAAAGCCAAGAAACCAGACAAAATCTCTCAGTAAATAGAAAGCAATCCTGCCCCAAATTAATATCAGCTGGTTCAGTCCCAAATGATGGCCTATAAAACGTTGTTTCTGGTATCACACAAGAAACATCTCATGATGGGTCAAAGTAAAGAGCTTTCTCAAGACCTTTGCAATCTTATTGTTGCAAATAATGATGGCATTGTTTACAGAAGGATTTATATACTTCTTAATGATCAATGAGCACTGTTGGGCTCATAATTCTGAAGTGGAAAGGTTATCATCTCACCATAAACCTAAAACGACTAGGGGCTTCTCGCAAGATTTCTGACAGAGTAGTGAAAAAATTGAACAGAATTGTTGTCCAAGAGCCAAAGACTTGTTGAGAGCTTCAGAAAGACCTGGAATTAGGATAATATAGTCTGGTCAGATGAGACCAAAAATGAATTCTTTGGATGCCATAATACATAACATGTTAGGAGGTCCAATGGCACTGCATATCACCCCAAAAACAAAAAACCAACAGAGCAGTTTTGAGGTTGGAACATCATGGCTTGGGGCCATTTTTCAGCTTATGGTACTAGCAAACTTCAAATAATTAAATAAATAATAACTTGAAAAATGTTCAGGGACATTGATCATTAACTGCTGCCATCTACTAGGATGATGAAGATGAAACATGGATGGACATTTCAGCAAGACAAGGACTCCACACACCCTAGAAAACTCTCAATTGGTTTCAGGGAAAGAAAGCTGCCAGAATGGCCAAGCCAATCACCAATTAGCCCAGTCGATCACTTGAATCTATGAAAAGAACGAAACCTTCAAGATTTGAAGACTGTGTGGAAGAATGGGCCAAAATCACACATGAGCAATACATGCGATTAATTTCTCCATTCAGGAGGCGTCTTGAAGTAGTCACTGCCAACAAAGGTTTTTGCATAAAGTATTAAATAAATGTCCTTGTGAAATTTCTCGTTATCACATATTACTTAATTTCTGGACATCTAGGGTTTAATGTGTGGATTGTATGGATTGTTACCAACATCTGGTGAAAATGTCATGTCCATAGCACCTCTAGAAATATATTTACTGAGAAAAAGAATGGCGTGTTCAATACTTATTTTACCCGCTATATATATATTAGGGCTGAAACAATTAATTGGATTAATCATGAGTAATCAATTATTGAAATAATCATCAACTAATTTAGTAATCAATTAATCGTTAACTGGAGTGTAGAGACTCTAAAACATGCCTTTAGCTGAAAGAGCAACCACTTAAAGCAGTAATTATATCAAGATTGTGGAAAAATATATAAACATTTTGTTTATATGTAAGACAAAAAACTTTTTCATCTATCAGTATGCTCTATCCTAAACTCCTCAAATGGTTTTAGTTTCACCTGTTTTCATTTTAGTCTTCTTTGAGGAACATTTTTCTATCCGATTAATAATCAATTAAATAATTAAAGATAATTGAAAGATTAAGTAATTTGCAAAATAATCATTAGTTGCAGCCTTACAGAAAAATAAAAAAAAACAACAAAAAATGGTATAAAATGATAGAGCCAAGACCCTGTTGAACTTTAAGATGCAGTGTGATAAATAGAAAACTGACCAGGCACTGTTTAGTAGAAGCGGCACACAGAGCAGCAGTCAAACATATCACAAACCACTGAACATCATGAAGAAAGGACACCAGATGCACAGGGAATCCTTTACTAAATTCTCAAAGAGGAAATAGAGAATCTATGAAGAGTCCAGACCTTAGTGGTGCAAGTATTTATTTGGTTGCACTTAAGGTTTGAGTACCAGACTATAGGATCAACTGCTGCAGAAAATAGTTTAAGATCTGTTTACAAGATCTTAGGAAAAAAAAAGCTGCCAAGATGCTGTAAATCCTTAAGCTCAGAGGCCTGTGGTAAAGCACCAAAGCTGATCACATTTTTCGTCCTTCTGCTCAGCAGTAAATTTATGGATATTCAAAATATTTTATTTAGGATTAAGGAGAAGTCTGAAGACAAGGGTAACCCCCACCTCATCTTCACAGCCTAACAGTTGCCATCTACACATCTGACCTGGAAAGACAATGAACACTCAGAGATAGTTTCCCTTTATGTTAGAATTTTAAAACTTATTTCTTTGGAGAATTGACATTTGAATAACCTTCCAAAAATCTGGACACTGCTATCACTGATGTTATATGGCTGTCTTTCAGACATTAAGATTGTGCTCTATGTCGATTCTTATGATGCTAATTCGCTCCTCAGTGGATTTAAGTCTATAAACTGGGGCAAACTGATAAGCTCTTAAATGTCATGGAAAGCAACAGCAGGGCTCCATTGAGGCTCATAAGAACCTGCTTAAATTGTAGATTCATAAGCCAAAATCTGCAGATAAAACAAATTAGATAGTTAAAAAATACATTATGTACAGAGTGGAGTTTTTAAGCGTTAATTTTTTTCCTATTAAAGCATGTCTTACAGCTAGTGATAAAAAACAAAAAAAAATATATATATTTTTGGAAATATATCCAGATTTACCACAGATTTTATGTTATAGGGGACTCTGTCCTTGTAGACTGCTGAGTTGACAGTTGTTCAGCAGACTGTCACTGACACCCTTCACAAGAAGGGTAAACCACTAAAGGTCAATACTAAAGATGCTGCCTAATAGCATGGTTGGATTCAAGCATACTGATGTAGACATAAGTAGACACGAAAAGTGTGGTTGAAAAGGCGGCACTGACAACAGATGCTGATTTTATTTTCCAGCAGGTACTTCCTCACATTGCCTAAAGTGCCTTTGCTTGGTTTAATGATCATGGTAAAAAAAATGTGTGTCATTATATCACCTAATGACATAAAATCCTCCCTTTAGATGGAAAGAATGTACATTTATCCACCATAGTTTTGCTGTGTTGCAGTAGCTGGTGTATACATTGGACAGATCATTCATCTTTTAAGGCACAAAACCATGCACACACACGGCTATTCATGTTTCTGGGTTCTGGAAGGTTGCCTGCAGAGAACCTGCTTGCTGTATGCATGCTGGAACTAACCTGAATTCAAACCCAAGACCTTCTTGATGCACTCGATCACTGCTCCGCTGAACAGCCTTTTGTTTTAACTCAATCTAAGATACAAACAACTGTCAATGTTCTGATTTCCCTAGATACATTATATATACAGATGTTTATTTAAAAGATTTCTAAATGACATCTGCTCTGATTGTTTGAGGTTGAATAAACATATTTATATAGAACATATATTTCATTTTTATTATAATACTGCTTTCTGCCACTTTCTCACATTTTCTGTTGGAAAAATATTCCAGAGCTTCAAATAGATCTATTCATACAGTATACTGATTTATTTGCTTGTAGAAACCTAATGCTTTGTTTGCTGATATGTTTAATTTTATCACCATGTTACCTCTTTAGAAACTTCTATAAAGTGCTGTCTGATTAGGGCTTAAAAAACACCTAACTGACTGATTGTTTAATTGTTCCTTAAGATGTGTATAGTGGAGCCCTTGAGGCTGAACAAACATGGAAAAATATTTATGACGCATATGAGAATGTTTAAAGTGTTTCTGATAGGATTAGGAAGTTTAACAGATTAGAAGCAGAACATGAACTATTATTTCCATTTTTACATTTTACTTCTTAAATTGTCATTTTTAAATACCAACCGAGTTTTCTGTGCCTTAAAGGAAAAAATCTTAGAAATTCATAAGAACTAAAGAAAGAATGGCAAAGTAACAAACAAGTAAGTTGAGCTTTCTCCCCAGGGACACTGTTCTGAGTTTCATCATGAAGGTGAAGATTGGATTAGGGTCTATACATCGAAAAGAGTCAGCCAAGGTGATTTGGGTCTCTGATTAGAATTTGTGCCACACACCTCATGTGGAAGTTTGTAGGGCATTTCTCATCCCAAGGGGAACAATGTGCAGACCCAGAACCCACTGCAGGCACTGTATGTACATATCCCAGCTGACCTGGTGATGTTTTGGGATTCCTCAGACCAAACAGGAGGGAGTCACTAAGAAAGTCTCTCAAAGTCAGGTTACATTATGTCATCACTGAGTTGGAGGTTAACACAAAATAAATCCAACTTTAATACTTACATTTCTGTATCACTAGTAAGATTTTTCATCATTTCCGTATGTTATACCCTCCCATCAGAAGTGAGTTTCTATCAAAAAGAGTTTACACTTCTTTTGTCATCCTTTGCCCACATTTTTCTATTTTCTGAACACTGTGTTAATGTGTTTCCATAGTCTGGTACATGGACAGCATGTGGAATAAAAGAAATCTTCCAAGGCTCTAGGTTAAACTGACCTTTAGATTCAGAGGAACTATTGATCAAGAGGATTTTTAAAGATTACAATGAAGTTTGACTTTTACCTTGTATGCAGAGTTTAAAAATGCATTCTACAAAGAAAGGTTATTATGGGCAATAGAAAAACATCTCACACTGACCTGTACGTACTGAAATAAAAAATAAAAAAGCATAAAAAAACAGCATTACTTCAGTTAAAATAGACAAGCTACTCCATCTTTCAAATCAATGCACCACTAATTTGTAAAAATATCAAAAACCAACATGAAACACAGTGGAATACACTGAGCTGAAGGAAACTGCTTCTCATGCCACATCCAAAGATGAACACTGCATTTTTCTAATAGCGTTGGTTCTTCCTGCCATGAGCTTCCTACCGTACATATGTTTTACTACACACTTTATGCTGGATTTCATTCCAAGCTCATCCTGTGGAAACAGGGAAAAGGCTATTTTCAGATGAAGGTAATCACCCATCATCATCCTCTGCTTCAGCAGGTCAGATATAAAGGGAGCAGCCTTGGATCTATATTTCATGGTAGTCATCCAAAGGCTTCTTGGTGGACAACCACAATAATTTCCATTGTTTTCTCCTGCAGGTTTGATGTTTTGCTTTATGATTTGTTGCTGCAGAATTTTTTGTCTCACCATACTGCAGCGACTTACTATAAAGACAAAAAACAGCTTGAACTATAACCTTTCCTCTGCTGTTGGCTCTGTTAGGTCAGTATGATTCACCTTCATCCTTTTGGCATTTGTAATGCCAATTTCCTGGAAACTGAATCCTGAAAAAAAAAGAAAGAAAAACATTTGATTTTTAAGGAAAATTTGAAAGAAAATAATGTAAACCTTCAGGTTCTCTTGTATAAATATACTTGTTTTAATCTTATTTTTGTGGATTAAAAAAGCATTTCAATGAACAAGAAATCTTTTTTAAATATATCTTTTTCCAAGTGTATTTAAAAATGCAACTTTTATCATTAATGACTCAATAAGATACCTACGGTAAGTATTACAGGTATAAAGGCGGGAAACAGAAACATTTATATATATAAGGCACAAGAGAATGAAACTGAAAACTCTAAATAAAGAATCGTAAAGAAGATGGAACTTTAATAACAATAAACACAATTTTCTTTGAAGAACAAAACTCCAAACACAGAGAAGCTAAAAAAACAAACATAAATCAATCAGACTATGAAAGCACAAAGTTTGTTAAAGGCAAATATGGCCTCAATATTAGAATGGATGATGAACTGGATATGCAGAGAGACAGAGAGCCTTAGAAAAACTGTAGACGGCTGTTGATTAGCAAATACTGACTCAAAGTGACAGAGCAGAACAGAAAAAAAAAGGAAAAGATAACTCTGTAGAACCAAGATAAAAAGAATAAAGGGATTCCAGAACCAATCCCAGATTGGGGTAAACAAAAATTGGCATGTAAATCAAGACCACGTTATTCATTATGAAATATTACAGAAATTATATTATTTCAAACCCAATAAATAATAAATAGAAGGTAGTTTCTGATCTCTGGACCTGTGCTAATAAACTGCGGTTTGTACAGTTTGTTTTCCAGTGGGCTCACTTTGCTTAGCAGGTTTTTCACATTCATTGTTTAATTTTATGCAGTGCAATGTAAGGCAATGTTTGGCCTGGTCTGATGAAACAGTCATGTTGGTTTATACTACAACACAATAGGACATTTCATCTAGTGTAGTTTACAGATATGAGCTCACTTTCCATATGTTTTAAGGGGATATTTCAAATACCAGCATGATGACATTTTAGGTCTTTTTTAAAAAGAAGTTCAAACAAAAAAGGAATCGTAAACTTATCTAACCAGCTATCTTTGGTGTAACTGAAGATGTCTGTGATGATGATCGTGTAACTTGGTGTAACCTGCAAAAGCTATATATGTAACAATAACCAACCCATTTGTCTATACAACAGCCAACAGGGGCCTTTGACAGTCTTTAGCTAAGTGTTGCCTGAAGGGATGAGTAGCTAGAAGGTAAAATATTAACCTTTTTACAAAGATGGGAGTCCTGAACATACTTCCATAGCTGTGATAAATCTTTTAAATCTAGATATCAAAGAAGTATTAAACAAAATGTCTCTTATCTTCAGTTGGAAATGTGTTTATGGCAGGGGTCACCAACGTGATGCCCATGGGGCCCTCAAGGACAACATGGGGTGCCCTCAGCATCTTTTGAAAACAGAACAATTCACCAGTGGACTAAATCTGAAATGTTATTTTTTACTGAAGCTCTTATTTTGAAGCATTTATGAAGCATTTTATCATATCAATAAATTAGAACATTTGAGGATTTATATGGATTTCATAATGAGAATATCTAAAAGCAAATTCAAAATGAAAAGAAACAATAGAAATATGTTTATTATCAATGAAGTTCAGGTGAACGCCGACTCCTCTAGTTCATAGGTCAGTATTGGTAGCCCGTCCTATGACTCAGTACCCATAAAGTAGCCCTCAGCCTTAAAAAAGTTGGTGACCCCTGGTTTATGGTAACAAGGTTCTGATTGGTGCTGGCTACTTTCCATCAGTTCTGATATTGTTTGGGGTTTTAGCTTTTAAGGTTAAATGTTTCACAACATCAGATGAATAGTTTTACAGAATACTCAGAGTAAACAAACTCTGGAGTTTACTTGCATTCTGCCAGTGCAAAGATTCCACCCTTTTATTTAAGGGAAGAACATAAATCATGTTTACTAGGGGTTTTATGTTGGTCATCTTTAAGGTTTACCAAACACACACCTCCTTACATACATGATAACATATAGTCCTACTCGAACATCCCTGCTTACAGTTAAACAGACCATCAGCCCATTTCATAGACCCCACCTGCAACAGCTGCACTATACTCACTACATACTCATTTCCTATGTATATATTTGTCTTCTTGGGTCCTTGGGTCTCATTATGGCTTCATAATGACAGCAACAATTCTTGATTCTGTCTCTGTTTCCCAGACTCCATCATTAAGTCCCCTGTATTTCATGCATCTTTGTTGCTCTCATTCATCTTGGCTGTTGTCTCTGCTTATGGGAAAACTTCTTGACCCTAATCAAGCATCTGTTTTCCATGGATCATTGCAGGTCATCCTCATTTTCAACTAAAATTGAACCACACAAGCAACAGCTATGCCTTGCATCTTGCAAAGTTAATATGAAGAGACCTTTACTGGAGTAAATGGAGCCACAGCCGATGCAGCACTGGCATCCTCGAATATTAACAATGAGTAAGAACATAAAAGTTATTCTTTACCAAAATCCATCTAAACATCTAAACTGAGAAGAAACATCTGTTTTAACAACAGGAAGACCTAGGAGATGGTGATCGATTTCAGGAGAAGAACCCCGACCCCTGTTGTCTGCAGGACCGCTAGCAGTGCATACCGGGACAAAAAAGAGACTGAACAAACTGGTGAGAATTGACACTTCTGTCCTAGGCTGTACTCTGGACTCAGTGGAGGAAGTGGCTGAGAGGAGGGTGCTGTCCATCCATCATGGACAACACCTTCCACCCCCTGCACCAGACTGTAGAG
>NW_015150688.1:508105-511082 GCF_000732505.1 Cyprinodon variegatus
ATATAAAAATCTATCCATATAAATACCCTGTGCAATAACCTGGTATAATGATCCTACTATAAAAAACACAAAATCAAACAAATAAAAAAATAATAATAACAAATAAAAAAAAGCTATCATATGTGGACGCACTTTATATACTGTATATATTCCATGTACATTTTTCTCCTTTGGCACATTCTTATCCTTTGTCCATTAGAGCTGATGTAACAAGTAAATTTCCCCACTGTGAGATCAATAAAGTCTATCAATCAATCAATCAGGTTCTTCTTAACCAAATTCCATCTAAGCATATTCTACCACTTGTCCATCAGGGTCACAGGGAGCCAGTGCCTATCTCAAACAGACTTTGGGCAAAGGGGTTGCCAGTAGAGACTGACACGGGAGTGGATTTTCACTCCTGCGCCGTCCCACTCCCACAGAAAAAAATTGTGTCCCGTCCAGATCCCGGGCCAGAGTAGAAATCTTAATCCTGTCCCGTCCCACTCCTGGTGAAATTACTCCCACTCCCATTCAGAATGACTCCTGCTCCTGCTCCTGCACCACTCCCATTCTTGTTGTCTTTAATAAGATTTCTGCCGATACATTGAATCTGAATTTCTATGAAGGGTCGGTTAAGTTCCTGGTTCTAACTGTAGTAACTGTTGGTCCCTCCATTGTTGTTTTTGAGCGCGGGGGAAAAACTCAGAGCGGAAGCACTGTTGGTTTTTGGGTCGTGTAGTTTTTTTGACTCGCATTATAGTGTAGGCTTCAAGGAAAAAAACTACAAAATGGCGGTGCCAGTACTGGATTTTTTTTCTTTCTATTTGATTTTATTTTTTGGCATCGATCCTAGATTTTTTTAGTTACTATTGGTTTGCTCCCGCTCCCGTCTGCTCCCGTTAATGTTTAATCCTGTACCGTCCCAATCACGTGATCGTTACTAATACCGACTCCCATCCCACGGGAATCAAGTGACCCATGGGATTCCCGAAAAAATGTCAGTCTCTAGTTGCCAGTCCATCACAATGCTGCACATACATGTTCTCACTTTAGGGCAATTTAGAGATTCCAGTCAACCTAATGGTCATGCTTTTGATCTATGGGAGGAATCTAGAGTATCTAGAGAAAATGCTGACATGCAAACTCCACAAAGAAGGGCCACTGGGAGTCAAACACAGGTTCTCCTTGCTGCAAGATAACAGGACTAAAAATTGCACCACCATGCATGAGGATGACCAGGATCATCAAAATTATACTTTAAATAAGGATTTGTTAATTTCAAGCCATCAAAGTTAATATCAAAAGTTTGAGTATATTTATACATTTTCTTAAAAAACCACGGGGATTTCCTACCAAGAACATCATATCTGACTGGTAGCTAAGCCAGGCTGTGATCGATACACGGACCTCACTGTCTTGGAAATGAAGCAAATAGGACCCCAATATAGTAGCAATGATCCAATAATATGATTAGCTAATCTTGTGCTTCGCTATGCAGATATTCCCTCTGCACCAATATATAGCTCTAGCTGTTTTCTTAATAGTATTGAATGCAGCTTTTTATTTGGGCCTTTGGGAGCATTCCCTCCGTGTATAAAGAACTGAGCTTTCATTTCCAGATCATTACATGGGGGAAAAAGAGACGAAATGAACAAAATTAACATACCCCATGTACTGTCAAAGGGTAACACCTCCCTCCATTCACATGCTTTTTTGCAAATTTGAAAGAAGTTGTTCACTAAATGGCTACATTTCTTCATGTTTAGGCTTAAAGGGATACCGCAAATTACAAAATGAGATAATTACTTTTATTAGTTGATTAAAATATTTTAGGTAGAAAATCTTCAATCTTTGGCACAATTATCCACTAGAGGCATGTCATTTTGTTTTCTAGTCCTATTCAGCACTTGTAAAAATGATATTTTCTTCACCTTCTCCACAGTTAACTTGCACCCTGGGAGGCAAGGATTTTAGAGGCCAGAGGTTGAATCCCAGTGTCTCATTTACCACAACAACACTGCAGGGTAAACAAGCCCCAAAACGGCTGCCCGTCAGTGCCTCTGAGCTATCCTCTGATAATTAGGGCTTGTTTTTATGTGTCTCTGAGCCTGCTGCCTGCCATCTCTTTTCCATCTTTAAGCTAATATGCATGTACTGAGGCAGCTGGGTAAAAAAGGGGGTATTTTAGAACAAAATAGTAAAAATACACACTTCATGAGCATCATTTTTGTTTTCAGTCTATATTTTCGGAGAGATGAATGTCCATGATGGGATGGTAAAAGATCAAGGCAGCACTCATGGATTTAGAGTTTTGTAAATATGGAGCCCAGAAAAACATTGCTCTTCTCTATCTCTCTTTGTGCTAGTGTTCTGTCACTACAGAAACTGGAAACACACTGTGGAACAAAAATATCTATTTAGTCTTGATAAAATATGAAAAACTCTAGTTATAGAATGAAGGTAAATTTTGTATGGATGTGAATGATTTTTAGATTAAGCTGAGGACTAAATCTGTCACTAACATCAGTGGGAGGAATATAAAAGGGAATGTGTAAAAACATGAAGGGGAAGGAAAATAAAAGATGCAAAGAAAAAATCCAAGCAGTAATTAACATTGACTTCCCTCTGTGTTGAAAAGGGAATGGCAACAAGAACAAAGACATGTTTTGAGTTTTTTTTGTTGCTTTTTTTTACTTTGATTACATGTTATTATAAAGTAGTTTATCAATCATCTTTGCACAGACTGAAGGCTGATTAGAAAACTACTTCAAATCATAAAGTGCATCAGAGTATGCACAGCCCAATGTAAAGGAAAAACAATCCAATCCAAGGTTAAAGGGGAAAGAAGGATGGGCTGTAGGTGCAGACAATGCAAAAAATCCATTCATCCAAGTTACACATGATTACTTTTTGTAAGAGCTTCGTTTTTTAATGGGTTACTCAGCTCTTTCGCAGACTTTTTCTAGGTTTTCTAAAAAGATTCCTCAGAGATTCT
>NW_015150688.1:512468-514187 GCF_000732505.1 Cyprinodon variegatus
GATCAATTTATCAAATAAATAATCTAAAATAACATTTACCACACTTTGTCAAACTAATTATTTCCTGATCTTCACCAAATACTCTAAAAATAAACAGACACCATGGTGACACCATCCCAGGCAGATATATTAGCTGGGCTGCTGACATCAATACTTCTGATTATAGATGATAATCTTTGGCCTGCTTTGCAGTGTTTAGTCCTGTTTCTCTCCTAGACATAGCTATAGTCCTCAGAGAGGATGGACTGAACTGTTAAACCTAAAGTGTCAGTGATTGGGCGGCGTCAGCAGATCCACAGCTCTGCACTTCTGTTTTGTTATGTTTTGTGTGAATAAACATTTTGAACTTTCCCACTGTCTGTCTCACCTTGAGTACTGGGTCCATCTGCCGCTTTTATGACACAAACTTGCTGATGGCTCGTCTCCTTAGCTGTTTC
The DNA here is from genome assembly GCF_000732505.1 of Cyprinodon variegatus. Classification (NCBI taxonomy): domain Eukaryota; kingdom Metazoa; phylum Chordata; class Actinopteri; order Cyprinodontiformes; family Cyprinodontidae; genus Cyprinodon; species Cyprinodon variegatus. The sequence goes on from NW_015150688.1 coordinate 512,906, forward strand.
TTTCCTAGATAGAGCCACCTTTGATTTCATTCAGTTTATTTACATTATCGGTATGTTAATAAATTGAATGAAATCAAATTAAACATGTTTGTTTCAATGAGGCAGCTCTTCTTCCTCTCTCAAAATTATTTTCAAGGAAACTGAGAACTTTGGTAATGCATACTTGGTTATATGCTTACATCCCTTTGGGAACTGACATTCATCTATCTATTGCATTATCCCCAACTGGGTCATGAAGAAAACAGGTCCAGAATGGAAATAAGTGTAATCCATCTCTCCAGCTTATTATTTGAGGAATGGTGATCAGATCTTAGAAGTTATTTCAATTAATGTAGGTCGTAAATAATATGGTGTGTATTATTTTTCTTAAAAATATCTGTTCCTTTTAATCAATAGAGAAATGCAGGATAAAAAGGAAAGAAGATCTAAATACACTGTAGCAGATCATCATCTAACAAAGAAAAACTTTCAAACGTAAGTAAGATCTAGACAGATCAAATAATTGCCTAAAAAAATGCCTCACACTTCAGTTGAGCTGTTTTAAATTTAGTTACAGCCACTAAACTCATTTTAATCAAATACAATATATATGAACCCTCAAAACCAAGTATTTAATTTAATCAGTTGTGTTTAGCCCTGTGGTATCAATGCTTCATTTGACAACATTCTTCTACCTGTTAGTGGCTCTACATGGTTCATTGGAAACTATACATGAATTTCTTTATGAGTTTTCCCTTAACAAATATTTCTTGCTGTAACTGTTTTCATACTGATGTAGTTGGAGCCAAATCAAGGAAAACCCTACCAGCAAATACGTTGGATGTTGCAGAAGACTTGAAAAGTAGATGTTTTACTATAAAGCATAGTAATCAGACCTGGTCCTTAGCCAGAATTACAATGGATTGAATGTTTTTGATTACTTTGCCCTCATTAGACTTCAGGCTTGGAACAGACTTGAGACACAGTGGCAGGATTTAATCCTTGCTGCTGAAAGATCTCCTAAATTTAATCTGAGTCAAACATTAAAGCCACACTTTTCAGACTAACAATGATAATTAATCTATGACAAAGTTTGTAATGCTGACAAAGGGGAATGGTTATGATGAGTTTTACAAGGCACTTCGCTCACAATCTGCAGGTTTACTAGTGGTTCCTATAGAATCTCTAAAAGTAGAATGAGAGGCAGATATTTTAGTTATCAGGCTCCTCTCCTGTGGAGCCAACTACCAGTTTTAGTCCGTGAGGCAGACACCCTGTCTACTTATAAGGGTAGGCTTAAAAC
>NW_015150688.1:514567-517232 GCF_000732505.1 Cyprinodon variegatus
TGAGAGAAAGATATAAATTTTCCCACAACATTCTGCTAGAGGTTTCTTCCTCTTAAAAGGGAGTTTTTCCTCTCCACTGTCGCTACAAGCATGCTTACTATGAGGGATTGCGTTTGAGTCAATGAGTCGATGCAAACAACTGGTTTTCCTTAGATAGAAAACTTTGAATCAATTTGACTTTATGTTCTGGTGAACTGTAAAGTGCCTTGAGATGAAATATGTTGTAAATTGCTGCTATATAAATAAACTGAAATAAATAAAAGATACATCAAGACAAACAAGATAATGATATATATCCCAAAAAATGAAATGTTTACCTCTTGGCCTTATTGTCCAGCATACTATTGCTGTTGGTACAAAACTCTTCCTGTACCATGTTTTCATTTTTTAGGGGTTATCTATTTATTTATGAACAAATAAATATTTATTAAAACATAAATAATGGCTTAAGACTTTTGCAATGACCTATGCTTAAATACCAACAGGAAAATGCATTTCCATAATAAATCCAAAAATTCAAAACATACATTTGTCATTTCTCTTTTCATCATCATAAACCAAGATGAGTAACAACTCGGTTTTACACTTTATTAAGTATCTTAATGTCTACATGGTTCATAAAGGAAAGGAAGCAGAGGAGGGACTGAAATAAAATATTATAGCGGGGAGAGGATGTGAGTGATGAAGCTGATGGGGAAGAGAAGAAGGTAAGGCGCTAGAAGATACATTATAATTAAAACCACGGAAAGACCAAGTTAGGTTAATATGAAAGTAATGATTCCAACTTAGTTTAGCATTCAACACGTGTCGTTGGGAAGTGATGAGGAGAGGGAGGTGAAGGAAGGAAGGAGGGAGGAGAGGGAGGTAGAGAGGCGTTGCTAGGTGACGGAGCGTACATACTGAATTTTAACAAAATCACGGGAGAGGAGATAGTGAGTGAGAGGGACACAGAGGTAGCAGCCAGCAACATGTAGCCTCTCCGAGTGGAGGAAAGGTCCAAGCTGTGCGCGCGCCTGATTCCTTCTCTTGGGTTTGATTTGTTCTTTTTCTTTTCTGGAGGGACAACATGTTTCCGTTTCATCCCGGGGACATTATCCCGCAACATTAGTATTGATCCGGCTGCATGCCGCAGGAAATGTCCAGCGGAGGGATGGACAGATGGATTTTGGTGCACGGGGAGAAGAACTGGAGAGCAAAAAGAGAAGAGGAAGAAGAGTGTGGGGCTGCTGAGAACGGTGAGTGGATTCCTCCCCTGTCTTCTGTCGGACACTTGTTTTCTGGCTCCCTTTTGGGTTTTCTCACGTTTGAAGGTGAAAACATTGCGCCACGTCTCGTGGAACTGTCTCCAGCTTTGCCCTTCATATCCCGGCGCTCCACTGCCTGATGCTGTTGCATTTCTCCAAAGCTTCTCGTGCAGACTCCACTGTCACGGGCAGGACGCGGCCGGCCGGCGCGCGTGACTTTGACCCCTATGTCATTGATGCGCACGCACGCCTAACTGCTTGTGTTTTTGGCTGTTTCACACCGGCGCGCACAAACCGGTGTCTGGTCCATTTCTCCCACCCCCCTCTAAACACCCCTAGCCCGGGCTTTAACTCAGACCATAAGTTCCGGTCAGTGACAGGCAGAAGCAAGCAGCTGTGATTCAGAGGTGACATTTCTGATAAGCCGCATCCATGCGCCGGCGATCAGCGCACAGGCGTTTGCATCCTGTCATATCTCAGCAGGTTGTTGCGCATAGCCATCATATGTGAGTTATGGCTTTCTCCCCAAAACTCCCCCTTCCTCACCCCTCCTACTTTTCTCCCCCTCGGTGTTACCAGCTGTGGGGCACCTATTAGATCTGGGATCCGTCTTCTGGTGGTTTTGTGTGCGCGCATTAACAGCTGGTGCACCAAGGAACAAGCTGTTTGCTTGAAGATCACTCCTCAGGACAGACAAGGGAGTTCAGCATTCACAGGAGAATGAACCTTCATTTTTCCTCTAATCTAAATACACGCAGTTCCTCAAATCTCAAATCAGACAAAACAATTTAGGGATTGATAATGATGATGCTGATGATGCCATTTTAGTGGTGTGTGTGTGTGTGTGGGCTTGATTCAACAGTTTGTCTTTATGCTTCAGCCTGCCTTGAATTGAATTTCCAGTCATGTAGCAAAAACACACTAATCATCCTTTCATTTCTTTACAGCTGCCTGTGTGAGTCTACATGGAACAATTTGGCAGAGTAGGAGCTCATGGCCAGTGTGGCATTAGCAGGGAAGATTGATATTTTCTTGGGAGAATAGCGGGGCATGAAGCAATTATTTCTGTGTGTTGGCGCCTTTCTAAGTCTGATACTCCCATGATAAACACAGAAATGAAATTCAATTAAAATCTGTTTTTTTTCCAAATCCAAGCAGACCGTTGAACATTAGCATTTTGCACTTGCTTGTCTGACCTTGTGGCCCTCGCTGTAGAAAAAATAAAAGTAATAATTCTCTGCATCACTGTCTTCTTGCTTCCACCATTTTAAGCTCAAAGCTGCTGAGCCAGCAATGTTATCCTGTTTGGCCCTATTCAGACACCCTGTCTTTTGTTGAAGTGGACTCTGGGTAAGGGATAGAGATGCTTTCCAGCTGAAAATGATAAAGATCTTGAAAAAAAAAATCTCATATTTACTCTC